>NC_060275.1:59883425-60061176 GCF_021613505.1 Equus quagga | reverse complement strand
GCCGCCGCTGCCGCTGCCGCTGCCGCTGCCGCCGCCGCCGCCGCCGCCGGGAGAGGAGGAAGGGAAGCAGCTACTCCGCAGCAGCGGCAGCAGCATCCCGGACGAGGAGGGGCAGGAAGCGCAGGCGCGGGGAGGGCGGGGCGACGGGCGGGGGGCGGGCGCGCGCGCCCCCTGTCGGCGGGAGGACCGCCCCCCTGCGCGCCGCGTCTGCCAGCCGCCGGCTTCCTTCCGCCCCTCCTCCTCGCTTTCTGGTGCCCCTGCTCGATGTCCACTGCCTCCCGCTTGCCAGCTCTCTCTTCCCTCTTTTTTCTTTCAGTCGGCTCTTTTAGCTTCCCTTTCTTTTCAATCCTCCTCGTTTTCCCTTTCACTCCTACTTTCCCTGAGCACGGTCCCAAAATACCGTGTCCGTTTATTAGCCATCTTTCCCAAATCCGTTACGCTCTCAAGATCCCTCTCCCAAATCGCTGCCGCAAATCACAGTGTTGCCAAGACGCTCGAGAGTCCCCGAGCCAGGCCTCCACCCTCACCCTCTGCCGGCCGGGGCTCCTGTCCAGCCCCGCGCTCGCGCAGACCCCACTAACTGCGCCCCGCGCACCCCCGATTGGGTGGAAGACGTCTTGGTCTTTCCCTATCATGTGTGTCTTCCATTTTCCACAGGAAGCAAAAAGAAAAAATCAGTCATTTTTAGCCCTGATTGCTGCCTCATTCAAAGTTCAGAAGTTTTTATTCCGTTTAACTTTTAAATAAATAAATGGCATGCTCCTTTGGGGAAGCGAGCGAGTTGACACTCAGTGTAAGAGAATCTCCAAGACTCAAATTCCGAAAGTTTAGGATTATGGACTCGGGTAGTATGTTTTGCTGTGTCTATGTGAAAGGACTTAAGGATACAGAAAATCACTGCGCTGATCCCTTGCCAGGGATTTGTTTAGCAAATTCCTCAGCGTGAACTTGAGCACCTCAGTACACGGGGTTCTAAATACGATAGGAGCTGGGACATTCGCCCAGAACGATCTCGTTACCCACCAAATTTCAGCTTTATTTAGAACTAGGTTTAGTAATGCATGGTTCATGTGGATGTTACATTATAAACCTGCTTTGTAAAGATCTAGCATTTCCCACAAGTAAACTGGAAGAAGTTTACATTTATAAGAGAATTCTTAGCTTTCCAACAGCAATCACGATAGGAGTCTTTTCAGTAGTTCTCAGGATATTTAAAATATGATCGGATCTGTATTATTCAGACACAGCTCCATCACTTACAATCAAGGAACGTCTCTAAGATGTGGCTTTCTCTTCTCTTCTGTAAGAAGGAGAGTAGTGACCCCTCTTGCCATTTTTAGCATTGTCCCGAAAAAATCAACTAACAATCTGTGAAGTCTGTTGTAAACCACAGCTCGTTATGTAAATGTAAGGAATTAAAGAAACTCATTTACCCACGACTTTTTGGGAATACTGCAATTTTGCAAAGCAAGACACATCTGCAAAAGTAATCTCAAAAATTTTAATTCAGTCCATTTTGATTGTTATAGTGCTGCCTGTCCTGATAATGGCAGGTGAGGTGGCATGGCTTGTGAGGCTGAAGACCCTCTTGCCCAGAATAAAATATCTTCCCCATAAAGCAGCTCTGTAATTTCCTCCACCAGAATAGTTAATGGGTTAAATGGCACAGAGGTTCGGGTAGCACCTCCCGAGGGCAGTTCGAATCCATATGCGCTACTTTAAACCAACCATCTGTCACTACCTAGGGTTCCAACATATAGAACTGGACGATATATAGTACAATTCAGCAAATATTTGTGAAAGAATGAATGACATTTTCATAGATATTCATATTGATAAACTTAGTTGGCTTCTTTGGCTCTGTCCTAAATCCAGGTTGTGAAATAAAGGTGACACCTCGCCATCCTATTTTTCCCCCCTGACTTTGTCCCTACCATTTTGAAAGGCCCCCTCTTTTCATTATCACCTTCACACCATCATCACTACCTAAAGCAGAGAAATTTCAACTTTCACAAAAGGTCAGAACCAGAAGAGTACACCGAGTGAGCAACGAAGAGTCCAGGACAGAATCTAGGGATCACCAACACCCAAAAACTAAGCACAGGGGGCGAGGCTGGGAAGAAACCCTGGAAGGGAGGTGGGAGGAATCGGGAGACAATGGGGTCAAGGAAAAACAGGGGAAGATTGTGGTTTACAAAGGTGGGAATGACCAAAAGAGTCAAATATTACAGAACTGTCCAGTAAAATAAGTTCAGGCACTCCTCACTTTGCGCAGCGTTGACGGACCATAGAAAAGATCTTGCCAACTCAGAGTGCACAATGATCTTCATAATCAATGGGAAATTATGATTGTTTCATGACCTTTACAAATTTTTTTCAAAACATTGAAAGTATTCTGACAGTCAGCTATAAGTGCATAAAGAAAGGAAAAAAATAGTAAAACTAGTATTTATTTAGGACGCTGTAATTTAAAACGTTGAGAATTAAAACATCAGAAACATTAGAATTAAATTGTTTTATGTTCTTGTAAAAAAGTCATCAAGAATAACTTAGAGCCAGCCCTGACAGCCTAGTGGTTAAAGTTTGGTGTGCTCAGCTTCGGTGGCCCAGGTTCAGTTCCCAGGCACAGAACCACACCACTCGTCTGTCAGTATCCATGCTGTGGCAGTGGCTCACATAGAAGAACTGGGGCTTTGGGGACAAAAAAAGAGAAGGAAAGAGGGAGATTGACAACGGATGTTAGCTCAGAGCGAATCTTTCCCAGCCAAAAAAAAAAGAGTGTAAGTTAACTTCAAAAACAAAAAAAGAGTAACTTGAACAGTGCTTGTCTTCTTCTTGTCTTATAACTTACCATCAGGAGTGGACATCTTGTCTATGCTATGGTGAATTGTTATACTCCTTTCTAAGTTTGGAACAGCTTCTAACATTTTATTCTTTGTGCTCTCAATGTTATGAAATACCTTGAAAAGTTCATTTAATGTTAAGTTTTTTGCTGGCATTACTTCCTCTTGGCGGCTTCATCCTTTTCTTCACAACCACTTTGCTCCTTTGTGTCAATAAGCTGAGTTCCTCTGTCTTCACATCTAAAATCTCTCAAAAGATGACAGGGTCACCCATCCCACAGCCAGCAGTTTCTTCCATAACTCCATGTACATAGACTCAAATTTCACTTCCAGCGTTATCACTTTTTGTCTCTTTGCTATACTTCACCTTCATTGGCCAATTTCCTCTTTTGACTATCCATTTTTGTAAAATGTCACATGAATTTAGCACTAGGAGTCAAGGAGCCAACTTAACAACACACTTGGCTGTCTGTGTGGAAACTAAATAACCACATAGTGACCGGTCACCAGCAGACGTGGAAAGAAGTGGCGTTGTGATGGAGAATCTGACTCTGGTTTTTGATATTTGACTGTTGACATCTTTTAAGCCTCACGCTTCCTTCTTCCCCTTGCGTCCCACCTCTAGACAAGCCGATAAGAAAGCCCAAGTGCTCCCTCTTTTGGTGCCGGTGGGCACTTCAAACCATGAAAGCCCCTGCCTCCAGCAGGCTTTCACCCTAGCCCCACCCCCACCCCGTGGGCACAATAAACCCCTAAGCCAATATCCTTCCCTCTGGTCTCAAGCCGTTTTTGAACTAACTTGGGAGACCCATCCTATTCTCCCCAGAAAGCTTCACTTATGTAAACAAACACACCCTCTTGGGGTGTGCATGGCATCATCAGTCTTGACATCCAAACCAAACTTTGGTGGAAGTCCTTCAGAGCATCCACGACAGACGTGGTGGTCACTGATTATGAGGCACACCTGGTACTTATGTAGCAATCTGTGGACTGAAGAGCTAGCTGTGAAGTTTGTACTTCATGCAATTACTCATAGTTAATACACTATGGTAATGGAAATTTGAGCTGTTAGGGAACTGGTGTTATTTAACTAAATTGTAGTAACTGAAGTTTCTGCTTATCAGAACCATGCAAAGAGAGGGCCATCTGTATTGAAGAGCATTCATTGCAATGAGGTAGGAATCAGATTGCATTATTCTTCTCTACTAACAGAACTCTGAGTTTTGTCCAAACTCACACTGCTCTGTGAAGTAATGCTTGCCCAAGCATGAGGGCCAGCAAGAGAATGGTGATTTACCTAAAGCAATCATTCAGATTCTATTCTCCTTGTCAGTAGGGACTTAAGAAATGGCATATAACCAAGCTCTGGTCAATGAGACATGCAGGGAAATCTTCAGGAAGGTAGAGGCTTCTGGTAAAAGGTCCTTAGCTCTTCAAAAAAGACCCAAGGAAGAGAGAGTCCCTTTTCTGCCTCTGACTTTTTGTGTGTGAAATGATTACAGTTGCTGCTGCCGTCTTGCAATCTTAAGGAGAGCTGGCTGACAGGTTATAGATGGCAGAGTGATGAAAAGAGTGATGGCAGAAAGATGAAAAGACCTGGGACTGTGATACGGTTGTGAAGTCACTGAATTAACCAACAATGGAGACCTCCCCCCATCTAGGGACATCTTACGGTGCAGGAGAATGAATTCCCTTATGGAAGAATTTGGAGTTAGGCTTTTCAGATTTGGAGCTAAAAGAATCCTAACAAATACAGGAATGTATCCTTACAAATATGACGTTATAGAGGCGAGCTTAAATCAGCCCTAATCTCTTTTAAAGAATATCATTAGCAAACTTTGTTACTTTCATTATCAATAACAAATTACTTGTGATGTGCCTGACAACTGATCACAACGAACAAGTGTTTCACAGTGCGGCAGTTGAGAACTGGGCAGTGTGCCAGCTATGAAGGGAAGGCAACAGATAGGAGTCGCTAGAGAAGCATACCAAATTCAATATATTTCCCAATATTGGAAATCAAAATAACATTCTACTGGATATAAAAAAAGCATCATCTATAAACTCAGGGTGGATCCAGGTTTTGTGGGGCTTGAAGCTTTTACAATTTGGGGATCCATCTTTAAGAAAAGAAATGTCAAAATTACAAATGCAAAACCATCAAGAACTGTGAAGAGTCTGAGATGTTACCCAATTTGCAAGCTAACAAGTTAGACCACCACAGTTTCATGAATGCTGGCAGAACACATGAGGCTCCTGGCTCACAGGCAGAGAGACATAGGGAGGCGCGCAGGTCTCAATCTTGTTCCTGCCCAGACACCTTTTCCCCTCCAGTTTTATTGAGATATAATTGACATATAACTTTGTATTAGTCCAAGGGGTACAACATTATTGTTTGACGTATGTCTATATTGAGAAACGATCCCCACAATAAGTTTAGTTAACATCAGTCACCTCACATAGTTATACATTTTTTTTTTTGAGATGAGAACTTTTAAAATTTGCTCTCTTAGCAACTTTCAAATAAGCAGTATAGTACTATTAACAGTCACCATGCTGTCTGTTACATCCCCAGAACTTATTTTATAACTGGAAGTTAGTACCTTTTGACTCCCTGCCCCCATTTTGCTCCCACTCCACCACCTCTGATAACCACCAGTCAAGTCTCTGTATCTATGTGTTTGGGTTTTTTTTTTTTAAGTTTCACATATAAGTGAGCTCATACAGTATTTGTCTTTCTCTGTCTGACTTATTTCACTTAGCCTGAAGCCCTCAAGGTCCATCTGTATTTTTGCAAATGGCAGGAGTTCCTTCTTTTTTAAGGCTCAATAATATCCCATTGTATATCGATACCATATTTTCTTTATCCATTCATCCATTGGGGACACTTAGGTTGTTTCTGTGTCTCAGCTGTCATAAGTAAAGCTGCAGTGAACATGGGGGTGCTGATATCTTTTCAAGTTTTCATTACCTTTGGATATATTCCCGGAAGACAGCTTGCCAGGTCAGATGGCAGTTCTACTTTTAATTTTTGAGGAAACTCCATACTGTTTTCCAGAGACCCACCCGTGGTGGGACACATTTCATTAGCTTATGTTATTACTTTATTACAAAAGGCACAGTGGGCAACGTGAGCTTCATAGTCACCTCCGTCCCCAAGTCCCTCAGGTGCTATGGGGCTCAGCCTGGGTAGATGTTGCGCACACAGTGGGTTTGCATCACAGCTGAGGAAGCTCAAGCTTAGGAAACCCCAGCCACTCACAGGGCTGCAAGCAAACCTGCCCACCCTTTGCCGGGAGAGAGTCGCTGTCTTTATTACACTGGTCAGTGGACGACTCCTCCCTCTGCCCCGAAGGGAGACAGGATCTCCATCTTCCAAGGGTGTTTACTATACAAACCTCCCTGGAAAGATCATTGGGAACGAAAGCCCCTGCTCGCAAGATGTGTAGGAACACGAGAGACGCATGGAGAATTGTCTCCCAACAAAAATTAGGCAGAAAGTGAATTTTTATTTCAAGTGATAAAATAAGTAACAATTCATAAATTTAAAAGAGCCAATAAATGCTCTGAACATAACTTTAAAACTTGGTATTTTTATTAATTAATTGCCTGGATAAGTTCTGTAATTTTTTTTACTGTATTTGTTGGCTGAATACATTTGATTATATGACAATGATTTTATAATATCTTTTACAGAGATAATTGAAATGCAGTGTCTCTTTTAGCATGGTTGACTGGGATTTTTAAATTTTTTGTTATTGATAGTTGCAATGTGTAAAACATGCAATTTCATATGCAGACATATTCTCTGTTTATAGTTCTGCTATAGGCTTATGTTCCACAAACATGGCAATTTTGATTGATTCTTTTTCACACCATTTTCATCCAAAAAGAAAACAAAATGTTTCTTGTGTTTTTAATTGTCTACACTTCACTGTTAAATGCATTCCTTGCTGGAGACAATTCCACTTTGCCCAGTCATTGATGAGGCCCTAATTCTCCACTTCCCATTTTATGTTTCTCATGATTAGAAGAATGTTCCACAGGCAAGCTTTTGGCTATACTTGCAGTTTCCCCTCCGTTACCCATATATTTTTGGTGCTGGCCTGTAGAACGTGTTATAATTGCAATACGACCTCTGAACGTGAACCTTAGTGTCACAACCCCGAGTTAGTTGGGAGAAAGCTTATTCCTACCTTGAATTATTAGCAGTAATCTGACTATACATACAAGTGACTGCAAACCACATAACATATCCCTTTAAGCCTAAACTAAAAACATTCCCAGTTCAATTTCCCCATAGATATGGCCACTGAAACTCCACTTGACATATGGGGAAGTGAAGTGGGAGGAGAGAAGGCACGGCAGGCGGCAGCAACCTTAACAATTCACAGTAAAGTTGTTCTCTTGCAGATTTTACAAACAGTCGGTCATGTGAACACAGTGCTGGAACCCTTTCCAGGCCTCAGAGGGGCCTCTGCAAATGAGGGATCCTGAAGCTTAATCTTCATTACTTACAATAAATCTGCAGCTGTGTAAATCCCAACGTCACTATTTTATTTTACTTTTTCATTGAAGTCTAGTTGACCTACAATATCATGCTAGTTTCGGGTGTACAACTAGTGATTCGACATTCATATATATTACGAAATGATCACCATTACAAATCTACTAACCATCTGTCACCATACGAAATTGTTACTATATTGTTGACAATTCCATATGCTGTACATTACATGCTTGGGACTAATTTATTTTATAACTGGAAGCTTATACCGCTTAAATTTTCACCTATTTCACCTGCCCCCCACCCCCTTCCCTCTGGCAGCCCCCAGTTTGTTCTCTGTATCTATGAGTTTATTTCTATTTTGTTTTGTTTCTTTGTTTTGTTTTTTAGATTCCACATATAAGTGAATTCATATGGTATTTGTCTTTCTCTGTCTTACTTATTTCACTTAGCATAATACCCCCTAAATCCATCCATGTTGTTGTAAATGGCAGGATTCATCTTTTCATGGCTGAGTTGTATTCCATTGTATATATGTACATCACGTCTTCTTTATCCGTTCTTCCATTGTTGAACACTTAGGTTGTTTCCATGTCTTGGCTATTGTGAGTAATGCTGCAAGGGACATAGTGCATGTATCTTTTCAAATTAGAGTTTTCATTTTCTTTGGATAAATACCCAGAAATGGAATTGCTGGATCATATGATAGTTCTATTTTTTATTTTTTGAGGAATCTCCATACTGTTTCACATAGTGGCTGCACCAATTTACATTTCCACCAACACTGTACAAAGGTTCCCTCTTTTCCACATCTTCACCAACACTTGTTATTTGTTGTGTTTTTGATAATAGCCATTCAGACAAGTGTGAGGTGATATCTCATTGTGGTTTTGATTTGCATTTCCTTGATGATTAGTGATGTTGAGCATCTTTTCTTGTGTCTGTTGGCCATCTGTATGTCTTCTTTGGAAAAACGTCTTTTCAGATCCTCTGCCTGTTTTTTAATCAGATTGTTTGGTTTTTTAATCAGATTGTTTGGTTTTTTTATATCAAATTGTATGAGTTCTTTATATATTTTTGGATATTAACCGCTGATTGGACATATCGTTTACAAATATCTTCTCCCATCCAGTAGGTTGTCTTTTCATTTTGATAATGGTTTCCTTCACTGTGCAAAAGCTTTTTAGTTTGATGTAGTCCCATTTGTTTATTTTTGCTTCTGTTGCCTTTGCCTGTGGAGACAGATCCAAAAAAAATATTACTAAGACTGATGTTAAAGAGCTCACTGCCTACATTTTCTTCTAGAGCTTTCACTGTTTCAGGTCTAACATTTAAGTCTTTAATCCATTTGTGGTTTATTTGTGTATATGGTGTAAGAAAGTGGTCCAGCTTCATTCTTTTGCAAGTGGCTGTTAACACCATTTATTGAAGACACCGTCTTTTCCTTATTGTATATTCTTGCTTCCTTTGTCACAGGTTAATTGACCATATAGGTGTGAGTTTATTTCTGGGCTCTACCAACTTCACAACTGTATATTAACCAAAACCAAAATAACACTTTCCTCCTTATTACTCAATTAAGATGAATAATGTTTCAAATATGAATGCATAAAATATGTTTACACTAAAGAACGAACATCTCTTTCATATTTGGGGATTCTAAATAAACATTTTTTTACAAGAAAGAGAGTTTGAGACATTGAGGGAATAATTGACAGAGCAAAATCCAGGAAAAGGTGGGAGGGCATCGTTCCAGGAGATGGAGGACTCAGCTCTGAGCACTGCCCACTTCCTGAGGGAAGAGGGATGGTGGGTGGTGATCAACACGTTTGCAAGGAAGGGGGAAGAAAAGCATATCAGGGATTTTCAAAGCCCCTCAATGATCGCTATGTTATTATCTCTGTGAAGTCTAAGGCCCGATCAAGACGTTTGGAAGCCCTAAGCCCTGGAGAGACTGTGTACTTCACCATACGTAATTCAAAAGAAACAATGGATGGAGCCAGCCCCGGTGGCCTAGTGGTTAAGTTCAGCATGCTCTGCTTTGGCAGCCCTGGTTCAGTTCCCAGGTGTGGACCTATACCACTTGTCAGTGGACATGCTGTGGCAGCAGCTCACATACAAAAAAAAAGAGGAAAATTTGCAGTGGATGATAGCTCAGGCTGCATCTTCTGCAGCAAAAAAAAAGAAAGAAAGAAAAAGAAAAAGTGCACGAGGTTTAACATAAATCTAAAAAAAAGTGTTAGGGGTTGAGCTGTGGGCTCCAAAGAAATACGTGAAATCCTAACTTCCGGTACCTCAGAATGTGATCTCATTTGAAAATAGGGTCATTGCAGATATCATTAGTTAAATTAAGATGAGGTCACCCTCATTAGGGTGGGCCCCTAATCCAACATGACTGGTGTCCTCCTAAGAAGAGGAGAGGAGAACGCCATGTGATGGCAGAGGCAGAGACTGAAGCGCGGCAGCTGCCCGCCAAGGGAAAGCCGTCAGCTGCTGGCCGGGCGCCAAGGCTGGGGACCCGGGGCGGCTTCTCCCTTCAGGTTTCGGAGCAGCACGGCCCTGCTCAAGTTCTCACGTCTGACCTCCAGAGCTATGAGGGAGTAATTCCTGTTGTTCTCAGCCACCCAGTTTGTGGTCCTTTGTTACAGGAGCCCTGGGAAACCAATACGGAGGGCCAAGCCATTCTGATTTTTGTCATAATAATTATTTCAATGCCTTTTTTGTTTCCTTCAGGAAATATGGAATTCTCTCTTAACATTCTTCCCCTGTCTCTCTTCTTGGGTGTCTCTGGTTTCCTGGTGCTCTAGGCACAAGCGTGGTCTGTGCTTTGTGCTAGTTGGAACTGAAGCTCTTTGCTCTCTGCCCCCACAAGGTTCTCAGTGATGGACTGTCATCACAAGGACGCTACTCAACGCTCTACTTCTAGGACCCAGTTCTGGGGTAAAGCCAGTTCCCACCTCGGAACCCCAAGAGCCAGTTTGGCTGATCCTCCATCTGCCCCTGGGTGACAGCAGTGCCCTCAATGACAGGAAGCCTTGCTGATGGACACAGTAGGTCCAGGGAGGGAGACTGACGGTGGTACAGTGGAGCTGAGGGAGCTGCCAAGGTGACTTCTGAGGGTCCATGTTGTCCCCCTCCCAACCCATATTCTCCAACAGTAACCCACCCCCTCCCTACAGTCTTGTGAAAAGGGTATTTGACATTCTCTCACTTTTATGTCAAGTGCTATGCAAATACAGCTTGAGGACAAGTCTCTTAGCTGCTCTTCCAATTCATGGCCCTCTCCATGTCGAAATTCTGAGTTTCCTCTAGAAAGAACTTTTAGAACGTGGGCAGACTGTCCTCATCTTTCTTTGGCCAGAATGAGGTCACATGCCTCTGAAGCCAGTTGCTGGCAAGGGAAATCAGTCCATCGATTAGGGTTACCTCTGGTCTTGGGGATATGATCAGTTTCCATGAACCACTGAGGGAGCACTGGACACCTGAATGAAATCAGGGCTTGGCTAGCAAGGAAGAAGAGTAGATTGGATGTTGGGGGCAGCATCCAACAGTTCCCGAGCTAACATCCATTGCCAATCTTCCTCTCTTTTTGCTTGAGAAAGGTTAGCCCTGAGCTAAAATCTGTGCCAATCTTCCTCTATTTTGTATCTATCTGGGATGCCTCCACAGCATGGCTTGATGAGCAGCGTGTAGGTCCACGCCCAGGATCTGAACCTGCGAACCCCAGGCTGCTGAAGTGGAATGTGCGAGACTTTAACCACTCGGCCACAGGACCAGCCCCATGATGCTTTTTTAAAAAAATATAAATGGGTACTCTAAAGCGAAACCATCTTTTAGGCAAGATGTTTTAAATATGAGCCTTTTTCTTCAAAGTAAATGAATATGGATGATATTCAAAGTTGGTCGACTAATACTGCTCAATTCTGCCTGGGGAGTTTACTGAACCAGAATTCATTTCTTTATTTAATCAAAAGTTCTGCAATAGTCTACTGTTTTTCATTAGTGTTTTTTCTTTTTAAAAGAATTAAAGGTGTATTACCTGCCTTCTTTTTCTTTCCAATACCTTCTGCCTCCTTGTTATATAAATGAGCCAAAGACGGCCTTGGCTTATCGGCCCCTCGTTCTTCATTTCTTCATAGCCAGCCGAGACCCATAAGCTCAAAAGCCCTCTCGCATCAAACTCGAATTATCACGCACCCAGTTGTTTTAACTAAAGCTCCAATAAGCAGATCTTTAGCCAGTTAGAGCCTACCTGGTTTTTTTGTTTTTTGTTTTTTAGGAAGAAGTAGATTTATTCTCATATACAAAGCAGTCAGCCCATGGGACTACATACAACGGTTGCACAGAGTCCTAGAAAAATACACCTCTATAAAGGCAACTCAGAATACGTAAGGCATCCCCGAGAAATTGTGCCTAACATCCCCTGCCACAGCTAAGATAGACCTGAGGCTATAAAGATCCCACGTGGCTGCTGCCCTTCAGAGCTCTCTCTCCCAGAAACTCCCTGCCAGGTTGTTGAGCGATGTCACCTAGACATGTCAGTCCCTTCTCTGATTCCCTTCTCCCCTGGGGAGTTCCCTTGCCCTCTTCCTGTTCTGAGAGGCGGTCTCCTGCACAGTAGCCTCTGGCTGATCTTCTGCCAAAGTGCTGTGACCTCCCACATGCTAACCTGTCAAAAAGCGCCAGATAAAGCTTGTGCGTTCTACTGCCACCTTGTGGTCATGTCTTTTTCTTTGATCAACCCCAATATCCCTCCAACTCTCTACCCTCCTCTGTCCAAAAACTATCCTCTGTTTTCCTTGAGAAAGTCAAGTATCTCACCATAACAAAATCACAGAATTCAGAAAGTGGGACTCACAGAGTGACCCTCGCATGTCTGTGAATATGGCCTTAGGGATGGCAGGAATGTTAATGACAGCATCTTGGATTTGGCATATTATGTGGAAGTCTGAAGATAGCTTTCAACTGGAAGAGGAAGAGGAAGCTTCAAGAAGGTTGAGCTCAGTTCAAGATCAAAACCCAGAGAATTACCTGGAAATCGTTACTGTTTAAAATTCGTGTGTAAAGGCAGTACTAACTTTTCTGGTCCTCAAAGTCTGGAAAATCACAGAGCAGCTTTTTGATGTATAAAACTAATTATCTTTGTCAGGAATTATTTGATTGGAAGGAGCAGAAATCTACTCAAATTATCACAAGTCAAAAGTTTGAATTTGTTATCTTGTATCCCAAAGAGGGGAGGTACAAACAGGCCCCACGAGGTGCTAACTCAGCCTGGAAAGTCGGACACAGTGTTCTGGGCTGAATTGTCTCTCCTCTTCTCCATCCCCCAAATTCACACGGTGAAGTCCTAACCCAAGTACCTCAGAGAGTGACTGTGTTTGGAGACAGGGCCTTTACAGCGGTAATTAAGGTAAAATGAGGTCATTTGGGTGGGCTCTAATCCAATATGATTGGTGTCCTTGTAAGAAAAGATTAGGACACAGACTCACGTGGAAGGAAGACCATGTGAAGACAGAGGGAAGAGTTGGTCGTCTACAAGCCAAGGAGAGAGGCCTCAGATCTTGGACTTCTAGCCTCCAGAACTGTGAGAAATAAATTTTGATTGTTTAAGCCCCACAGTCTGGGGACTTGTTAGGGCAGCCCTCACAAACGTGTACAGAGAGGTTACACGGTCACAAGCCCCACCTCTGTGGAGCCCGTAACCTCTTTTCTGCTCCTCTCTGCTCAGTCGCATCATTTATCTGCGTCTACAGATGGCTTCCTCTGATGTGGCACACATCCTCAAAGATGGTCTCATCGGCCTTGATTCTAGGTGATCGCTCTCAGCTCCAGGGCCTCAAACCAACTATCTCAAGCATCCAAAAGAGAGAACCTGACTAACCCAGTTGGGCCAAATGTCCATCCTGGTCTAACAAGAGCTGCGGCCGTTGGGAGGGAGAGTCACATTTGCCAGTATGGAAACCTGGACCTCCCAATCCACTTGAGATGTCCATAATGAGTAATGCTTATGTACGGAGGTTGGGGCGAGGCAGGCATCCCAAGCAGTAAGCTCCTCTAGTTATTTTAAGCAAACTTTAGAGATAAAAGTATAACTTTCAGACAGAGCCAACACAATATGGCCCGTTAGGGCTGGACCAAACTTCTCTATCCCCTTCCTCTTAGCTGGTGAAAGGTAATAGAGGGAGGTCATGGCTCCAGCAGCTTGTTCCAAAGAGCCCGGAGTCTTTAGACCATAAGAAGTCAGTGACAACTTCAATTGTAACCAGGGGAAGAGCAGGACTGAGTTTCTCTCTCTCTCTCTCAGACACCCACATGCACACGCACACACACACACCCCCCCCCTCAGCTGTCATTTTGTGATTTTTCTTCCCTCATTAATACTCTTCTTTAAAACACAGACAAAATGCACACACATGGTGCAGAATGGAAAAGAAACATCCAGTGTGCTTTTTTCTGTGTTGCCTAAGAGGACACACATCCCACATCTAAATAAGGATAGTCCAATGTCCTTGGAAAATTTTAGTTAAACAAGTATACATGCTTTTTTTCAAAAAAGGAAAATAAGAAAATGTAAAGATATTAATCAGTGTACTTGGTTTCATATTACCGAAACTTAACAGTGACAAACTTTAGCAGAAAAGGGAAATTTATTTTTAGGATATGGGTACATCGCATAGAAACCACAGAGAGAAACGCAAGTGGAGCACGGGGACAAGTGGGAACCAGGGACTCACCCTCATCAGGATTTTCTCTCCCCTTTCATCTGTGCCTCTCAGTTTCGATTTCATTGTCTAACTCTTATTATCTGTCTCTGTTTCCCAGTTCCAATAAGAGGAAAAGGTTGTCATCTGCAGCTCCCAGAAAGCAAGAGTGTAAACTTACACCTCTTTGTTCTATTGCCAAGTTCACGGGGAAGGCCTCTGACTGTCCAGGCCTGGGTTGGCACTCCATCTTTAGACCAATGGGGAGTGGCAGGGAAAGTGGCATCCCCTAAGGACACGGCACCTCTGACGTAACCAGACTCAGGGATAGGGGAGGCCAATTCCAGAAAAGTGCAGACTGTGGTCAAGAAGGCATGAGCAGACATTTGGGGAGACAAAATTACCGCTGTCTGCTTCCACATACAGGCAG
The DNA here is from genome assembly GCF_021613505.1 of Equus quagga. Classification (NCBI taxonomy): domain Eukaryota; kingdom Metazoa; phylum Chordata; class Mammalia; order Perissodactyla; family Equidae; genus Equus; species Equus quagga. The sequence continues at coordinate 60,046,695 of NC_060275.1, read as the reverse complement.
TACAGAGGGGAAAAACCCATAATCACACCATTTAAAGATAATAGTTGGAATATTTGAATACTCTTTTTTTTTTTTTCACTGAGAAAGGACACTTTCTCTTCATACTTTGAGAGAAATAGCTGTAGGATCATGTGGGTATTTTCAAGTTTTCTTTTAATATTTTTACGTATTTTCTAAATTCTCATATGAGTCCACTTTTATCATTTGAAAAAATAGCCTATATTTAAAAAGTAATGAGAGATACTTCAAGAGACATTCCTACTTTATTCCTGTTTTCTGAACACTTGTAAGCTGTGCATTGAACAGACATGATTCATAGGGTGCCATCAAGAAATAATTTTAGTTTATTTGTGACTCTTCTTTGAAAGTTATTCAGTGTGACTAGTTTTTCTCTGTAACTGGGTAAAAACTCCAGCAGCTCTATGACTTTCCAGGTCACTCTTAAGTAATACAAATGGTCTCAATGCAGAAATGAACATTTCCAGTCCCTTACAATTTTCCAACCTCAAACTTGATTTCATTAAGGTGTCTCTCCTCTACCAGGTGGGCAGCCTGCGGGTGAGGAAGAGGTCTGACTCTCTTTCCCCATCCAATGTTCTATTTCTTCCCAAACCCCTCCAGTTTGTTAATCACGGTTTCTGACACCTGCAGGATTAGGGGTTGCATAGGGAAATGAGGAGACAAGAGAAGGAATGATTGGGATTAAATTGATACTGCCATGAGTTGGCCTCTTCCTCTGGCTGCTGGTAGACATTTAAGAAGGATTCTTTCTCTCATGAGCATTTAAGTCGTGCCTCCAAGCTCCTCCTCCAGTCGCCAGATGGGTGGGCATCTCCCATCTGCATTCCCTAGATGGGGGTGCTGACCTCCTTCTGGATCATTGAGTTTCACCTGGAGCCATGGGAATGCAGCAATACCTGCAGCTCTTTGCCCCTCCAGGTGGCTCTCTTGGACAAGACCTGACCAACAGTGGCTTCCTCACAGGTGGAGCCCACATCCAGCCCACAGGAAGCGTTCATGTCCCGTTGCCACAGCATTCTGGGAGTGCAGTTCTGCCACGTGGCCACCTCTCCCTCCCTCTACCATCGGCAGAGCCACTGTATCTCTCACCCTTTAGATTTCTCAAGTGGGAATCAGTTTCCAGAGCTCTCCATGAAACGTAAACCAGGATCTCCATGTGGTCCCCCTAATGCTTCTCTCAGGAGCAGGAGTTGAGGGCAAGCGACCCCCGCTCCTTCCCTTTGGGGGCAGGGACTTACAGCACACCAACACCTCTCTCTAAACTCCTCCGCACAAATCCCTCCAGTGTCTACACAGTCTGCCCTTTGATGTGGGTGAGGGTTAAGGTTTCTCATCATCCACCCTAAACGTTAGCATTTGTTCAGTTAACTCCTAATAAGTTAGTTCCTTATTTGGAAGCTCAAGTTTGACCTCTGATCTTCCTCATCTGAGGGTCTCAGCCCAAACTTGCGTTTTTAAATCCTATTACACACTACATAATGCCCTCTTTCCTTATTTTTAATTTTAAAGAAATAAATATTGATTCACCCTTGCAAGCTGTTTTTTGTTTGGAAAATTTAAAAATGTGAACTATGCTTTGTCCTCTGTTCCTCCATTCTTAAGCTTGAGACATCTGGGGGTTTACGTCATGCTCTGCTTTAGAGTTAAAACTGGAAGTGATAATGCCTATCGCTTATATAGCGCTCTAGAGCTTAAAAAGGAGTGCTTCCAAAGTGCTTACTTCTACGCTCAATTGTTCAGAATTAGGACACTTAAAAGAACTGTGAGAATAAAGATGGAGCTCTGAATAAGGTATCCGTCTGCATCCACCTCAAGCAAGTAAGCAAGTGGGAAAGTACATAGGAGGCTTTAAAACTTTAGAAGAAGATTTATACCCCAATAGAGACTACAGTTTTATTATTTGTTTCAAATACTCTTCTGGATTTACTCATTGATGGTGATGCTGCTGAAAAATATTTCAGATTTTTATTGTTCTTCCTTGAAAGGAGGCATTAAAACTTAAAGGTCAAACTCAACAACGCTTTATTTTAATATGGAACATGTTCGGTGATGTTAATGGTGTGAAATGACTGTTCTCCAGGCGGTGCTGTCTCGTCAAGGAGTATTTCATACGTTCGGCCATCGCACCAAGTGAGGCTGCCCCGAGCAGGGTGTTTGCACAAAAGTCAGGGGCCCAAGCCAGTCTGTTCCCCTGACAACACACATTTCTTTTACTGCTGCCTTAGTTTCATTTCCAGAGTCTGAAGTTACTGCTCCCCACTGGGGCTAGTCATTTTATTTGGAATAACAGCTTGTTAACGATGGAAATGTGGCTTTCTGGCACACAAAAAAAGCCAATTCAAAAGATCTCTCACCTTCTTTTCATCCTTCTCCTTTTCCTCTTCCTCCCCTTCCTCCTCCCTCTCTCTCCATCTACTTTGTCCCCTACATAAACCATCCACTCCAACTATCCTAGCAATTGCGTGGTGATCGAGCCTCTCTCTATTTTCCCCACTGAGGACAAAGGAGGCCGAAAGCACTGGAGTCAGAAACTAAAGTCTGCCTCGTCCTCAACTGCCCTTCCTCCTTGTGCCTGGGCAGGAGACACAGAGAGTCCCCCGCGGCCCCACCCGGACGCTCCGCCGTGGTCTCTCACCACAGGAAGCCTTTCTAAGGAAGTGGGCTAACCTTAGTCTGTATCTCCTGATGACTTCTTCAGTTTCTTAGCTCTGACTGTGTATTTAAGAAATTTGATGAGAGAAAATGGGTTTCTCTCTCCACAATATAGAGCTATCAGAAACACCCTTAGTCCTGGGAGTCATCAGTCATGGAGCTGTGCTGTATTCTTTAGTCTGTGTGAAGACAGACATCACCGTCGTCCATCACCTCCTCCAGTCCACACCCTGGCACATTCAAGCAAGCTCGACTTAACAGCAGCGCTTTTCCTTTTAGGGTTGTTAGGTATGGCAAGAACCAAATTTGCCACCTTTTAATGTGACCAGGATCTTTCCACCCAACGTTGCTTTGTCATTTCACTAATATGTTAGTTTATGTAGCCAACAAACGTTATTGAGTCTGACTGACACTCCTGCGTTAGCTGATAAAGGAGACCTAGGAAAGCAGTCCTGCCTTTAAAGAACTCACAACGTGGTGGGAAATATGTCTCTTTCTGTATCTGTCTCCTAGCACTCTAAGCATTCGGTGCATTGAATACCTCTGCAGCCACTTCAAATCCTCCCAGCCCCGCCCCGTGTTCCAACTACAGCTGCAGCCACTTCACGGTGCAGGCTCTAAACAGCTTTGTGAAAGAGCGACCTGACTATCTTGCATCTCGACAGGCCCATGTCAACAGCCTCTCACTTCCTATGCCAGGGCTTCTCAGAGGCCCACTTCAGTCTCTCCACGGGCACCTGCTTAGCCCCTACACGAGTAACCTGGACAAGGCAGGAGTTAATCCTGGTGGGGGACCCTTGACCAATGGGTGACAGGAACTTCCCCTTTGCATTGCTTGGCCAAGATAGTAAACCAGAAGCAATACCACATCTTAGGAGGTATTGCAGCGATTAGCACCACTAGTCAAGGACAAAAGATTTAAGGGTTTGAACCCCATCATATCCTGTTCAGTTCCCTGTATGGTTCCTGTCCAACCCAGATGGATCATGGCAGACACCAGTGAGTCACTGAAAATTAACCAAATGGTAGCCAGTTGCAACTACTGTAATAAATAAATAATTACCTTTATTGGAGAAGATTAGCTCCTCTTTGGGCACTTGGCATGCAGCTATCGATCTGGCAAATGAATTCTTCTCAATAGGCCATCAATAAGAATGAAAAGCAGTTTACTTTTATAGACAGGTATACCAGTACTTTCTTGAGATCTCCTATTCTCTATCATAATGTAATATATAGGAACATAGATCATCTTGACATTCCACAAACCATCGTGCTGGCCCACTCTACCGATATTGTGCTAATTGGACCTGGTGAGTCGTAAACTAGCAAGAACTCTAGATGCCTTAGTAAAATACAAGCGTGGTGGAAGATGAGAGATAAATGCCATAAAGATGCAAGAACCTACCACTTTGGTAAAGATTTGAGGGATATAATGGTTTGAGGAAAGAAGGGACATCCCCCCTAAGGAAAGAGGGAAGTGGTTGTACCTTGCATCCTCTAACAGTTAAAAAAAACCAAAAAGATAAGACACTTGGTGAGCCTCTTTGGATGTGGAGACACACAACTTGGCGCAATTGGGAATACTACTCTGACCCGTTTATTGGGTGACTCCGAAGGCTACCAGACTTAAGTGGGGCTCAGAGCAAGAAAGGGCTCTGCAGCAGGTCCAGGCAACCCTTCCATCAGGCCGTATTACCCGGCAGACCGATGAATTGGAGGTATCCACAGAAGATAAGGAGGCTGTGTGGTAAATCCTTATGGTTCTGAAGTAACAACATTCTGAAGCAGAGAACTATTTGCCATTTGAAAAACAATTCCTGGTATGCCTCCAGGCCCTTCCTAACCAGAAACACCAAATGCCCGTATGGCAGAGCTGACCATCGTGAGCTGGTGTTATCGGATCTACCACACTACAAGCTCAGAAGGTAATGGTACATTCACGATCAGCCCAAGTAGGCACAGAAGATTCAAGTATTGCATAAATAGGTGGCCTGGAATCTCAAGGTAATAATCTCTGTGACAATGATGCCTTTGCTTCAACTCAAGTATGTGTCTTAAGGGGGGTGGGGGGGTAGGGTAGAGGGCAGATCCTATTATGAGCTGGGAGAGGAAGAATCAAAACTCAGGTCTGGTTTACAGGTGGGTTATCATGATACCTGGTGCTCACTGTAAATGGACTGCTGCTCCACTGCAGGCCTGCTGAGGAGCGGCCTTAAGGATAGTGACGAGAGAAAATCCTCCCAGCGGGCAGAGCTGCAAGCAATCTTCTTCGTTGTTCACTTGTGTGGAGAAGTCGTCAGAGGTATGGGTATATATAGATTCCTGAGCAGTGGCAAATGGCTTGGCTGGCTGATTCGGAGCCAGACAGGACCAAGACTTGGACTCCATGCAAATTAGAGAAATTAAGTCTTCAAGATATATAGATGGCCTAAAATATTGTACAGACACCTTATCCTTGCGTGAACAGGATATAAAAACCAGGAAGGTTTACGACCTGTACACTTACAGATGAGATCTTGGACTTGATCTGTAAACAGTCCCGTGTCATGACTCCCTGTTAGTTAGCAGAAAATTTGGCTGCCTAACACCTACCATCAGGATAACAGATTCCTGCTGCTGAAAAATTGTTGTATCTGCTGCAAGTGAACTTTTTCCTATAGGATGGTAGTTGACTTGGGATTTCATAGAGCTTACCAGAAGAGGTTTTTTTGAACTGCTTTGTGCCTGCTTACTGTTAAATGTTTACTCAATATTTATATGTGTGACAGAATCTGTTTTGAGACATGCTCTCGTTATAATCTAGCAGCAATGTCATAGGCAACTTTCACCCACCTCAACCTTTTTAGTAGCTACCATTATTTACTAAAAAGCAACCAAGGGGCCCATATGACCACATTAACTTAGGAAGTTTGCAACCCAAGTAATTGGGCAAGGATTAGGGTCCTGGACTTGAAATGGCCAAGGGGAGAGTGGGGGGGCTGTCAGAGAAACTTGACGATCCAAAATATCCAGGGAAACTCAGGTTCATTAAAATTAGTCAAGATCTTCACAAATACCAAATTTATTATTATAAAATAAAAGTAATTAAAATAGTATAGTACTGGTACAGAGATAGACAAATAGGACAGAAAAACGATCCCAGAAACTTACATATGGACATTTGATTTATGACAGAGGTGCATCATAGGACAGTGAGAGAAGGATGGTGTTTTCCAAAAACAGACCTAGAACAATAGGGTATCCATATGGCCATAACATGAAATTAGACCCCATCGTACACCATCCACCAAAATAAAGTCCAGATGGATTAGAGAATTAAATGGAAAGACAAAACTATAAATGGCTTTACATGTTCATTTGGGAGAAAATCTTTATGGCCTCAGAAAGGAAAGATTTCTTATATAAAACACAAAAATCTCTACGCATACAGGAAAAGATCAATACTTTGACTACATCTAAAATGAAGAATTTCTGTGCATCTAGAATATCTAAAAAATTATCGTAAATTAATAATGAAAAGACAGACCACCTATCAGAAAAATGGGCAAAAGACTTGAAACTATTTTAGAAAAGAGGTATTCCAAATGTCAACGATCTTATGAAAAGGCGCTCAACCTCCTTGATAATCAGTGAAGCGCAAATTAAAACCACAAGGAAATAGCACTACACACTGATCACACGGCAACAGTGAACCAGTACTCCAGTGCTCTCTCTGTCCTAAATTCAGTTGTACGCTTCTCTTTTTCTGGATGCTTTATTCTGTGCCAGAGACCCTCTTCTTATCCGCCTAGAGGATAAATCTGTTTTCCTCTGTTGGGATGGGAGAGAGGGAGTTTCCACTGCATAGAATTAGGAAGGGGTTGGGATTTTTTTTTTATTAAACATACAACCAATTCTCCTCATTTATCCCTTATTTATGCTGCCATTCCTGAATCCTTTGGAGGATTCTTTGGTGTTTCTCTCAGCTTTCTCTACTGCTGGCTTAAGATTCCACTTTCCTTGGGCTTACTGAGTCATTCATCACTCTTCTATCCACTTCTATCATCCAAATTTTGTTGTCTCTTTTTTCATCCTTGAGAGAGCATTCCTTTAAAAAAAAAAATCCCAACCCTTTATTATCATCGCAGTGAGATTTCAGAAGGAAGAGAACATCTGCATATATATATATAAATTAATTCCTTATTTCTGAATAAATATTTAGACAAATGTTTTTAAAATAAATTAAGAAAGAATCAAAATATGATACCTCGGACTCAGTTTCTAATAGTTAACGGAATAACAATGAACCGCACAAGAATAAATTATTTTATCCATTTTTAATCAAATTTTCTGTCATTACTCTTTTTAGTTTCCCATTTCAGCCTGCACATAGAGGAAGGCCTTGTTGAGTGCCTGAGTTTTGTGTCTGAACAACCACACAGCAATCAGCCAGATTTTCTGATCATGCCCCTTGGGGTGGACTGTGGTCAGTCTTGGAAGGACCCTCCCTCCAGGCTACTTCCGAGAAAGTGAAGTTTCCTTTTCCATGGAATTGTAGAGGAGTTGACATTTGTTCAAACTATGACTTGGATGTTCGTAATAAAAGTGCAGTTTGTGTATTTTCTTTTTGCTGATGCAGCCTTTCTGCGTAGGGGAGGGAGCCAAAACTTTATTCAGTTTGGGCCACCTGGTGGCTGAACGGTTAAGTTTGTGTGCTCTGCTTCTGTGGCCTGGAGTTCACCAGTTTGGATCCTGGGTGCTGACCTGCACACCTCTCATCAAGCCATGCTGTGGCGGCGTCCCACAGAGAGGAACTAGAATGACCTACAACTAGGATACACAACTATGTACTGGGGGAGTTTTGGGGGAGAAAGAAAGGAAGATTGGCAACAGATGTTAGCTCAGGGCCAATCTTCTTCACACACACAAACACAAAAAGTATATACATAAAAAAAAACTTTATTCGGTCCCGTCCAGCCATCTTCGAAAATATTTAGTTGTTCTTTGTAATATGTCCAGTCTCCGAGGACCTCTCCCATCTCAGTTTCTTCTCCCGAGAGAGTGTCTGGGTTATTGGAGGGGCTTACAGTGGATTCTTTGCAGATGGGGTCTTGGATCTCCCGAGGTCTCTGATGCAGAAACCCATGGTGAAAAACTCTGGACCATTATTCTGGCCTACGTGATGCTTCCTGGAAGCATCAACCACCTTTTTTTTGCTAGTCAGGCCCTACCTTGCCTCTCACTGGTTAATAAAATCTGGGTACAACTCCCAATGGGCCCTAACTCTGCATAGTCTGAGCTGACTGAAGGACAAAGCGAATCCACATGGCATTCAGGCAGCTCCCCAGCCCAGGCCATGATAATCCACATGGTGCCCATGGAAAAAATATCACTTCCTCAACCAAAACCCATTAGTATTTTACATATTTCCTATTTACATATGTTACATATTTATTTCATAAATAAAAATACAACAAGCAATTATTTCAAAATCATACAAATCAAATAAATGAACATAAAAAACAAAATTTAAATGATCAATAACGATAATTGAATACACCAAGTCATCAGGCTATAATTAGGATTTTCATGGGTATGACAATCTCTGTGGCAATTCCACTGCCTAATTGTTCCATGATACCATTTTCTAGAAGTGATCATTAGATTTTCTAGTGACATTGCAGACCTTGAGTAATTTTTTTTAATTTAATTTTGAGAAGCTATATTTTCCACAGGTGACTGAAAATGGCAAAATTAAATATTTCTTGGGGGATTTTAAAATACTCAGAAATGTGTCTGGTAAATTATTGCTGCAAATACGCAGTAATTCTTCAACAGGGTCATATTAGGTATTAGACAATCACCCAAGTTCATTAGTTCCTCCATGTTGGTATCCATTAATTTAACATTCCTTGTCATGTTTATCAGCCAATTGCAACTGTAAATTTAACACAGTTGTAGGAATTTATGTTTACTATATTCTTCAAATTATGGATGTCTTCCAAACAATGAAAAGGAGATGATATTTTTTCAATATTATAAAACTTTCTTTTAAGGATATTGTTTCTAATATGGGAAAAAGAAAAATTAATTTGAAATTTAGTTTTGGATCATAAATGACAGGATCTCTAGTGAAAAATGAGTATTCTTCTTTCCCTGGTTTCTAGTTTTTTCTAGCTTCTACATTTGAGAATTTGATTTTAGTATCAGAAGACTGCAATTTGTTTTGCCTAAATAGCATTTAAACAAAATAAATGTCACTGCATTTTTCTTCAATTTCTTAATCCTTTTGACGCTTTCACGGGCGTTACTACATTAAATTTTTGTTATTGCATCACTTTGCTTGTAATGTTGATTTTACTTTAAAGGTGATTCCAAATTAGTACTGAGAAAATACCGTGGGGAGCAGCTATCTAAAACAGTATAGCTTTGGCTTGCGTGCTGGAAGGTGCATCTTTCATTATATTTTCAGCAATTTCTAAGGCATTAATCTGAGGCCTGATGGTGTCCACTTGCCTTCTCACTGTAGATTTAACAATGGTTTCAAGTTTATACTCAGCAAATGCCTTCTTAATACACCCAGTGTTTACAAAGCAGCAAAGTAGTCGTATAGTTCTAAGATATTAACAAAAATTCAGTGTTGTCAAAAGTTTTTGCTGCAACGTTCAGTGACATATTTGAACATGTGCAAAACAAGGAACATAGATGTCCTAGAATGTTTTTGCGGCTCTGCTGACGCAGTCTATTCTATTTTCTAGGCCTATTCATGGCCTGCCAAAAATTGCTGTCTAAATTCAATTTTGGTATTAGTCTTTTTAGAATGTGCATAAATCCTCATCAGCTATGTCATCTGTTGGGTAAAATCCCACAAAATGTCCGCATACAGAATATTTACATCTTGGAAATCGAGAAATCAATAATTATCTGCTCTACATCGTGCCATATGGGCTTTTATCTAAAACAAGTGTGTAATATTTCCCACTTCTTAGCTTATTCAGAATGATTTCACTCACCACATCTACTGCCCTTCTATGGGGTTTTGTGTTTCATTCCCTAAATAATGTGTAATCTTTCTAAGACTAGGCAGGATAATCTCCCCATCTCAAGATCCTTAAAGTAAGCCCATCTGCGAAGTCCTTTTTGCATGGAAGGTCACATGGTCTCGGGTTATGGGCATCTTTGTGGGCGGGCATTATTCGGTCTATCGTGCCTATGTTTCCAGACTTAATGGTCACTCTGGTAGTTAAATAAAATTGGTGCATTTAGGAATTACTAGCTTGTCAACAGGTGCTGAGTATGCAATAACGTGTTGATGGGCTCTCTGAGTCTATCAGACGTTAGTATGATGGGCACGGGGCCTGACAAACAGAGGAAGAGGACGACAGAATGACAATCCACAACTCACCACAAGCAGCCGCGCTCCCACTCTGTGGTGGGTATGTCCAAATTCTGGGGCTGCAGACGGGCTTTTCCTCAAAAAACAGAGGGTACCTGGCGATTCCTGCTGTCGTGGGAGTGAAGCCAGTACTCCATGCAGACCCAGCTGTCTCTTTCCTCTGTTTATCCCATCCCCTCCTTTATGGTGTTTTCCTCCTGAGACCCAGTGCACCTCACTCTCCGCCAAACTGCCTTGGGCTGATCCCAGAGAGCCTGGGAATTTACCCCCACCCCCACCCCACACAACCCTTGACCACCGGCCAGAGATGGGGGTGGGTGGGAGCAAGGCTGTGTGGTAACTTCCTGGGAGAGGGGCTGACCCTCTGCTTGGCCTGAACTCATGCCTTGCCTGGCTGTCCTGTTCCTCCTGCTCCCTCACGGTCTCCCGCAAGCCTGTCCCTAAGACATCATTTGCCGTGAATCCTCCTCTCAGGGTCTGCTTCTGGGACCGTGATCTTGAACACCCTCTGAATGAACCCTTTAAAAACAACACAGAACAAGCCAGGACACACACATACATCTTAGAGAGACAGCAAAGCTTGACTGTTGCCCGCCTGTATGCGATAATGCATCCAGAGCTGAACTGTCCAACAGAAATAGAAGGCAAGCCACAGGTATAATTTTCAATCTTCCAGTAGCCACTTTAAGAAAAGTAGAACAGGTGAAATCTATTTAAATAATATATTTTCTTTATATTCAAAATAGCATCACTTCAATTTGTGCCATCAGTATAAAAATTAATGACTATTTTCCATTTGATTTTTCCTACAAAGTCTGAAATTCGGTCTTTTACACTCACAGTGCATCTCAATTCAAACTAAGCACATTTCAAGTGCTCAATAGTCACGTGTGGCTGGGGATACTGTATCAGACAGCACAGCTCTAGGGAGTGACTATGTCAACTAGAAGAAAATTCGTAAAATTAACAAGGAGAGCAGAGTCACGAGGCGAAGAGCTGCGCACTGACTGTGGGGGAGGGCATCTTGGCCACAGGCTGCCCCATTATCTCCCGCCGGGGTGCATGGAGCTTCTCCGGATCCCTGCTCACAGCACCTTCCCATTCTATTGGGCTCCCTTTGCAGCGTGCCCAGGGGAGAGGCTGGCCTGCTCATTACAGCTTCAGGTATTGGGTCCCTGGGACTGTCCCCATGCTGGTGAATAAATAGCATTTTGGTTTTATACATCAGTCTGTGTTTGGTTTCACACACAGCTAATTTGAGCCTGTCTTTGAGAGTGCACCTGTGCTTGGTGTTCAGATAAAATTGGGCTTCTGATCCCGCAAGGAAGAAAGTTGGAACCTCACCCAGGAGAGAACATGAGTGTGTGAGACCCTGCGGATCCTTCCCATCGGTAAACACAGCCGCTCATCTGTCCTGCCCTCAGCCTCACCCTGGGCTGTTCTGCGTGTGCACTGACTTACTAAATTCCTCCTGTGGCTTCACAGGTTAAGGTCCTGGGTTTCCAAGCCCTTTGGGACTGGGCCCCTGTTCACTTCTCCAGCCTCATCTTTCCTTCCACTCTTGCCTCTGAACGCTTGCACATGCTAATCCCTTTGCTTGGAAAACTCTTCCCCCTTCCCCCTGCCCCACAACTGCAAGCCTTTTATTGTTTTTAAGCATAGACATAAGCTGCTCTAAATCCCTAAATGTTTTTATTTCTATAACAGAAATAAATTTAAAATATTATCCTCCTGTAAATTGTGAACAAACGCCTGTAGGTTCCAAAAGTTTCTGTAGTGAATGTATTTTTGGCAACCCAAAGCAGTTCTTGGAAATACAATGAAGGAAACTTTTAGCAACAAGCATGTTAATTCTGAAAGAGAGAAATCTATTGATATCTGAGTAAAGGCCAAAACATCACCAGCACGCTACTGAAACACTGTGACATCAAAAGGCCCGTATATAGCCCTTGTTAGCAGAGGGCAGTGGGCTCAAGGCCCAGAAGAAATTAGGCCAAAGGAAGCCGTGCTCTGGGAAAGTAAAAACAATTACTACAAACCAGTTTTGAGCTCCTGCCCAATCCAGAACTAAGGCATTAACTACGCCCCTCCTTGTGGCTGCAGCTTTCCCATCCCCCTCTCTTTCCCATTATCACTGCACACTGACCTGGCCAGTGCCAGGTTTTGCAACCTACTGACAATGTCACTTGAAGGTTTCGTTTTTTAGATTTATTTATAGGCCAGGATGAATTGCCAAGGTCTTTAACATTTTCAGAACAGATGCCCAACTAAAAGGGTGATTCTAGTTTAAAAAAATCAGGAGGCCTATATTGGTTGATTTTGCGTGTGTGTATGTGTGAGGAAGATTGACCCTGAGCTAACATCTGTGCCAACCTTCCTCTGTTTTATGTGGGATGCCACCACAGCATGGCTCGACGAGTGGCGCTAGGTCTGCACCTGGGATCCTGGGCCGCCAAAGCAGAGGGTGAGAAGTTGACCACTACGCCACCGGCCGGCTCCTGTACTGGTTGATTTAAATCTGTGAATATCCCACTCTTTTGAGGTGGTCCAATGGTTTGGACGAGGAAGCCTCACAGTACGTAGAATGGCAGCTCGAGGCCCTCTTAGGCAGTGCTGAGAAGATGGCGGGAGCTTCATAAACACATGGCTGGCTGGACAACTGTGCTCCTGACCTACACATATTCAAGGACATGTGGTTGGCACAGGCCACATGCGGAGTTGGTGCAGCACCAAGACTAAGGAAGAATGAAATCTAACAAAGATTGAGATCCTGCAAGTCACATCAGCCAAGGAGGTCCCCCACACCCGGCCTCAGCAAAAGTGTGCTAAATAAATTGGAAGTAAAGAGATAAAAAAGTCAGAGACATACTTTCTTGAAGGAGCACATTTCCAGCCTACATCAATGGGCAAACAAATAGAAAAATGAACCAGCAGAACCTTTGAAAAGGGGAGGGAAATTTGTTGCACAGACCGCCACAGGATCTCCATTAGTGCCCAAGGTCTCCAGGTGTCAGCTTCATCTGTGGGTCAGGCTCTACCGCCCGACGGTTTCAAATCTCCTTTCTTTGCTTTGTTTCCTTTCTCATTCAAGTAGCTTTATAGTTTTTAATCAATATAACAAATATTTATTGTAACTACTACTCAAAATATATTTTTATTATTCTTAATTAATGGAACAAATACTCGTAGTGACAAATACTCAAAGAAAGAGGGAGAAAGGGAGGCAGGGGGACGAGAGAGGGAGAGAGAGAGAAAGTGAGAGGGAGATGGATCCATCATTTAGTGTTTCTGGATTTATCTGCCGTAGACAGTAACTATTAACTCTCAGTCCTGGAAGTGAGGGCTTAGTGTTCTAACACCTTCTCTGCTTTATCTTTTTTTTTGAGGAAGATTAGCCCTGAGCTAACATCTGCTGCCAATCCTCCTCTTTTTTCTGAGGAACGCTGGCCCTGAGCTAACATCCCTGCCCATCTTCCTCTACTTTATATGTGGGACGCCTACCACAGCATGGCTTGCCAAGCGGTGCCATGTCCACACCCAGGATCCGAACCGGCAAAACCCAGGCTGCCGAGAAGCTGAACGTGCGCACTTAACCACTGTGCCACCGGGCCAGCCCCACATCTTCTCTGCTTTACTTCCCCTCTCCTCATCCTCTCATTATCCTACATTTTTTGGTTAAAATTATACGAACCAAATTAGGTTAAATTATGCCACAGTTTTCAGTGTCACTGCTTCTCATAGTTCTGTCTTTTCCTTGATCAGCCCTGAAATCCTTGAACTCATCACACTTCGTTAGGTCTTTTTTCATTCATTTCACTAGTTTTCAGTGGACTTTCTCTGAGAGCTATTTCTTCATATACCGTTACAGTGTTTGGATGTGGTTTTTAATCCACTCTCTCATGAACCTTCAATTTTTTCTCCTACAATTGAAGAACAACATTAAATATCAGCATTTCAAAACACTCTTTGACCAGGCCTTTTATGATAAATTTTAGTCTTAAAGAGCCTTCTCCGTTACCTTCCACATTAGAAACCGCTCTATCCAGCCCTAAAGCAGTAGGTTCAGAATAGGTAAGAATCTGTGTACACTGCCAAGCTGTATCACGTGAGCAAACTGCTTGAAATCCTAGAACTGGCCTTGCTGGGATCACCAGTTTACCAAGAAACTTTTTCTGAAAATCTCATTCCCTTTTTTTTCTAGGCAGCCTAGTCCAGACAGGCAGGCGAGAAGAGGCACTGTTTGTTTCAGTGCCTGAGATGGGAATGTACCCCCTGAGGAATAGAATGGGGGACAGGAGGGACGGACGACAACGACTGACGACTCTTGATTCTGCTGCTCCCAGGGTCTGGGCTCGTTGGATCTCCCTGCTGCCCCTGCTGGTCGGGCAGAGCCAGTAGCGTTCCACCAGGGAAGGTTTCGGTGCTCTACCACGACTCATATTACCATAGTTTCCTAAACAACGCTATGTGCTCTTGCTGCATGAGTTTTCAGAGGTAAACAGAATAAAATCCCATCAAACAGTCGTCCCTCACGGAAGCATCATGTCTGTACAGCCAAGCACTGAGTCGCCCACTGCTCACAAACGGTTTGTCCAACTGTCAAGTGCTGGATCTTCCAACAGGGACGTGGAATAGCAGCTCTTCCTCATGCCGTATGCCACTGACACTGTTACCCTCTACTGCATCCTTTGACAAAGGGGTTTTTCCAAGCAGTTTTTCTTTCTCCTTCTGAGCATAACATTTGTCAGTTATTTTAGCGCTGCTTTCCCCAAACTTCTCAGGGATCTTGTGGTTCGCGCCTGCTTTTGTTATGGGGAAGGCAACTTCGAATGTGGTTTCTGTAGTTTTAGTCTTTGTTCTCTACAGAAACAACAGAATTTTTTTTTTACTGGCAATCATTTTTTTGAGCTTTATGTAGGAGAACTCATTAAGCTTACCAAAGGGATCACAGGCCTTGTAAATGATGTGACAGCTTCAGGGGTTTCCTGCTTTTCTTCAGCAGAGTTGATAACAGACAGCACACTGCCCATCTGCACTTTCCAGTGTGGGCCTTCTAAGCAAAATCACCACAAGTGGAGAGGTTGTTTTTTCCTTCTTCTTCACAAAGCCCCCCAGTACATAGTTGTATATTCTAGGTGTGAGTGCCTCTGGTTGTGGCATGTGGGATGCCACCTCAGCATGGCCTGATGAGCAGTGCCATGTCTGCACCCAGGATCTGAACTGGCGAAACCCTGTGCCACAGAAGCAGAGCACACGAACTTGATCATTCGGCCACAAGGCTGGCCCTGAGAGTTTCTTGTTCTAGCAAGAACATACACATTCACATTTCGCATTCTCACTGAAGTTACGCTCAGAATTTGTCTTTGCAACATTCTTCTGAGTTTGTTAACATTATTATTTTCAATACTAGTTTTATACTCGATGAGCCACTTTTTAACCATTGCTCCACATCCATCAGTTGTAAGATACACAACTGAAAGAACAAAAGGTGCCAATTCGGCGAACAGAAATGGCCAAAATGACGTCAGACTCTAAGTAACATCAGCAAAGACAAGGCATGAACTGATATCTGAGATGACCTGACCAGCAGTCTTCGTAACAAGCAATTTTTTAGAATATGTGGAATTTCTTTGAAAATTATAATTAATTTTACATTCAAAATTTGAATGTATATAAACCAATTCTTTCTTCCATTTTGTTCTCTAAAACTGCCAAGCTGCCCATAAAGTAATTGGCAGACTGCAAGGGGTTGTCAGCAAGCAAAGGACCACATGCTGAGAAGCGCTGCAATGCGTCAAAGTGAAAAGTCTGGGGCTCCCTCGCTCCGCTCCTGCTCTGCTGGGAAGCCTGGCGCTCTCTGGGTGATCCCAGCCCGCCCTTTCGGCAGGTACCCAAGGCTCTGACAAGTCCTTTCAAGCATCAGTCAACCAGGAAAAACATCCTCTCTCAAAAGAAGCCCGCTCCCAGCCAGGGTCAGGAGCGACAGGAGCACTCCATTCCCTCAGAGACCCAGAACTCTCTGAGCATCAGATCTCCCCTGTATAAAGTGGAGATGAGAATATCTCCCTTATAGGATTTTTGGGAAGAAAAAACGAACTGAAATGTCAAACATGAAGCCCCTAATATAGAGACTGACCCATAGGAGAGATTTGGTCATTAGTAGTTGTAACCATCTTTTATTTTTTTAAATATGTTCCCTTTGCATCTGAATATCAGAAGCTGAAATACTTAAGCCCCACAGTAAATGAACCTAAACTTGGTGATTACAATCCAAGAGGGCAGAGGAAGTATTTAAACAGGCTTGAGTAACAATATATAAAGGCCTGAGAAACAGCAGTGGCCTGTGGGCCACTCAACACAGAGCTCTAAGAAGTGGGTTCATTCTCTTTCAGTCTCAGTATAACTCTGAGCCCGAAAGTCAGCACCGTGACAGAGGATGGTCAAGTTAGACCTTAGTGTCCTCACTGCATGTGACAAACCAACATGGCTGTGCACCCTTCCCAACTCCTCTTAGGGATTTCGTGTTTGCACTTCTCCACCCTCGTTATTTATGGTGCCCATTAGAGCGGACGGGAGCTATCAACAGGGAAGAAGGGAAAAGGTAGAAAAACCATCTGGAAGGCGGGAGGAAGTTCGAAGGTGTGGAGGAGACCAGAGGAAGTGAAGGGAGTCGGCACCGACTGGAATTCTGTGGGCAAGATGGAAACAAGGCTCTGAAAGTTGCCCTGAAGTTCGGGACCTGAGGGCTTTGGAGGGGTGAGAAGGATTTCTGGGACACGCTGCTGCTGTGTGCGGTGCACGTTAAGGCCTCTCTTGGACAGGTGGACTTATGGTGCTTGTAGGTGGCACTGAGCTGAGACAGGCAGCATGGTAGATTGCACACGTTGCCACAAATTCTTCCCATTTGTGTTAAAACCTCTTTGCAACATAAATTTGCAAACATAGGGTAAGCACAGCTGCCATCACATGGCGCAGAGAGACCAGCTGTCTCAGCTGAGCTTACTTCAAAACGGTAATCCTCAGAACTGCAAACAAACAAACGGTGGTTGTTTTAAGTTACTAAGATTTGGAATGGTTTGTTCTGCAGCAAAAGCTAACTGCTACAGGCAAGAGCAAGAACATCCGGTGCTTCATAAGGTTGTTGCGAGATTGTGATGTACGCCTGGTATACATTTAGTGCTTCACAGGTAGGAGCCTGCAGAGGAGCAGCTGCGGTCAATTAAACAGGGCAAACGCTAGAGAATTTTAGCAACGTTAGCGCCCCTAGACTCATCTATTCCAAACTGCTTTGATACTGTGCCCAGCTGGTCCTGCCTGGCTCCCCGTGGCAGAGACTCACCCCCAGCTCTCCCTGGTAGCCCATTCCACTCAGAGAGTCCTGATTAGAGAGTGGTACGCTCTTTCTTATACTTAGCCAAAAGCAACAACATTGCGAATGAGGAAGGTATTTCATGTTTAGAGAAATCCTGAGTTCAGGGCAGATGTGAGGGGAAGGAGGGAGGCTCATACTCCGTTTAACCTCCCTCCTCCCCTATCCGCTGCCCTCTGCCTGAGATATCTGCTGGGTTCCCGAACTGTGAGAACCTCTTACCTGGGCATGGCCCCATTAGCTGGTCTGCAGTGATTCAGCTGGCACCTCTCCAAGGCTCTAAACCCAGGGAATCTGGGCTGTTAAGCAGCAAAGCGGGCTGAGAAAGGAAGGCATGGGCACAGCACAAGCACAGGAACAGGCACTGTGCATGTGTACAAGATGAGATGTATGTGGTATGGCATGATATGATATGGTATATGGAATATGGTATGATATATGGCATATGGTATATGGTATGATATGGTATATATGTGTGCAGAGAGGACCCCATACTCAGTAAGCCTGTTATGACACGATTTTCTGTGCTCAGAGGACAAATTGTACAATCTTTGTGGCTATAGGAAGTTCACCTGGAGTGGAGTCAATTATTGTCCTCAAAATTGAATAGTGAGATGAGTGGGCTTGTCATTCATTCGTTTACTCATTTGCTCAGCAAACACTTACTGAATATTAGGCTCTGGAGATGCAGTGGCCAAAATATGAGAAGTATCTGAACTCGTGGAGCTTCTATTCTGGGCGGGAAATACCCAATAAACAAGTTATTTGATAACACGATTTGAGGGTGCATAAAGCAGATGAGGGCATAGAGAGCGTTTAAGATACCTCTTTAAACCAAGTGGGCAGGAAGGGCCTCTCCAAAGAGGTGAAGTTCGAACAGAATCCTGAACCAAGTGGAGGCACAAGCCACGTGGACTTCTGGAGGAGGACTGCAGGCAGAGAGCGTCCAAGTGCAAAGGCCTCGAGAGGCCACTGCTGGGTGGAGCTGCGGAGGAATCCGGATGCCTGCATGTCACAGGCAGGCCCTCCTAGCCAGAAAGAGAACTTTGCCTTTATTTTATCGAAGTGGGTTGGGAAGTCTTGGCAGATTGAGGCAGGGCGGTAACTTGATCTGACTGATGTCCTTACAGGATCCCTCTGACTGTTCTATGGGAGGGAAAAGGAAGACTTTGGCTGTGGGAGCCTTAGAAGGACAGAGCTGGATCTGGGCGCTAGAACAGTGGCTCCTCTACTGAGTGACTTTGATCCATTTTTAACCTCTCTGAGTCCCAGAATTCTTGTCCATAAATTGGTGATAATACCATTTACCTCATAGTATTGTTAAACAATTTAACCTATTTTTTGAGCAGCTGCTCTGTGCCAGTCATGCTGTGGGACACCGAGCTGTAGTGAGGACCGGATAAGTGATACACGTGAGTGATACAACAAAGTTCAAGAAATGGTGCCCACGGCTATTATCTTTATGATTAGCATTCTAGTTCGACAGAGGAAGCAGCCCTGGGTCTCATATCAAAGGCAACAGAAAACCATGCTCCTGGGTCAGGAGTCCATCTGGGTGTCTCTTATTCCTGGAGACTCAGGCTGGGTGCTATGACAACATCGGGTGTTTATCCCCTGCTCCTACCCCCTGCCATTGTACTTTTTAAATTCCATGATTTTAAAGTGACTTGCATTTATTTGCCTTGTTTTGGTATATTTTGTCCTTTGTACTATTAATCTTTCAGTGTTTGATTTTGACTTTTGGGGGGAGTATGTTATTGATTGCATTGAATCCAAATCTGCTCCTCTGTAGCTTCCAATGTGCAGAAATACCAGCTGACTGGTCTTGGTCTCGTCATTCCAAGGGTTACAGGAGCATATTGCATTGCATTATTGTTTATTGGCTTTATTATTAAGATAACCTGAGACAAAATCATATTAAGGAACTCTAGTTTAGAAGACATATAACTTTTTAAATTTTATTTTTAATTGAGGTGAAATACGTATAACAAAAGTTATCTTAACCCTGTTTAAGGGTACAGTTCAATGACATTAAGTGCATTCCCATTGTTGTGCAACCATCGCCACCACCCATCTTCAGAACTCTTTCATCTTGCAAAACTGAAACTCTGTCCCTATTAAACAGCTCTCCATTCCCCCTCCCCCCAGCCCCTGGCAACCACCATTCTACTTTCTGTCTCTATGAATTTGACTACCCTAGCGACCTCCTGTAAGTAGAATCACGCGGTAGTCCTTTTGTGACTGGCTGCTTCACTTAGGACAATGGCTTTGAGGTTCGTCCACATTGTAGCATATTACAGAATTTCTTTCCTTTTTATTTTTAATTTTCTAAGCTTTATTGAGGTATAATTGACAAATAAAATTATAAGATATTTAAAGTGTACAATGTGATGATTTGGTATATGTATACATTTTGAAAGGATTCCTACCACTGAGTTAATTAACACATCCATCACTTCACATATTTACCTTTTTGTTTTTTGGTGACAACACTTCAGTTCTACTCTCTTAGCAAATTTCAGTTATACAATACAGTATTATCAACTATAGTCACCATGTTATACGTTAGATCCTCAGGCCTTACTCATCTTATAGCTGAAAGTTCATACCTTTTACCAACCTCTCCCCATCCTCCCTCCCTCTGCCACTCGGCCCTGGCAACCACCATTCTACTCTCTGTTTCTGGAGTTTGACTTTTTTTTTTCCAAGGTTCCACATATAAATGATACCATACAGTATTTGTCTTTCTCTGTCTGGCTTATTTCACTTAGCATAATGCCCTCCAGGTTCATCCATGTTGTCACAAATGGCAAGATTTCCTTCTTTTTTATCAATTATTTTTTAATTGATTTCACAATAGTTTACATCAATGTGAGATTTCAGTTGTACATTATTTCTTGTCTGTCACCACATAAGTGCTCCCCTTCACCCCCTGTGCTCACCCCCAACCTCTCTTCCCCTGGTAACAACTGAACTGTTTTGTTTGTCCATGTACTTGTTTGTATTCCACATATGAGTGAAATCATCTGATGTTTCTCTTTCTCAGACTGGCTTATTTTGCTTAGCATAATTCTCTCTAGGTACTTCCATGTTATTGCAAATGGGATGAATTTGTCTTTTTTTCTGGCTGAATAGTACTCCATTGTGTGTGTGTGTGTATATATATATATATATATATATATATATATATATGCCACCTCTTCTTTATATAACCATCAGTCAATGGGCACTTGGATTGCTTCCATGTCTTGGCTTGTCTTGACAAGTGCTGCAATGAACATAGGGGTGCATATGTTTCTTTGGATTGTTGATCTCATATTGTTTGGGTAGATACCCAGTAGTGGGATAGCTGGGTCATATGGTAGTTCTATTTTTAGTTTTTTGAGGAATCTCCATACTGTTTTCCACAGTGGCTGCACCAGTTTGCCTTCCCACCAGCAGTGTATGATGGTTCCCTTTTCTCCACACCCTCTCCAACATTTGTTATTTTTAGTCTTAGTGATTATAGCCATTTTAACAGGCGTAAGGCGGTATCTTAGTGTAGTTTTGATTTGCATTTCCCTGATGATTAGTGATGTTGAACATCTTTTCATGTGTTTATTGGCCATCTGTATATCTTCTTTGGAAAAATGTCTGTTCATCTCCTCTGCCCATGTTTTGATCGGTTGTTTGGTTTTTTATTGTTCAGTTGTGTGAGTTCCTAATGTATTATGGAGTTTAACCCCTTGTCAGATATATGATTTGCAAATATATTCTCCCAATTGGTGGGTTGTCTTTTTGTTTTGATCCTAGTTTCTTTTGCCTTGTAGAAGCTCTTTAGTCTGATGAATTCCCACTTGTTTATTTTTTCTTTTGTTTCCCTTGTCTGAGAGGACATGGTATTTGAAAAGATCCTTTTAGTTCAATGTCAGAGTACTACAGATATCATCTTCCAGGAGTTTTATAGTTTCAGGACGTATCTTCAAGTCTTTGATCCATTTTGAGTTTATTTTTGTGTATGGTGTGAGATAGTGGTCTACCTTCATTCTTTTGCATGTGGCTGTCCAGCTTTCCCAACACCATCTATTGAAGACACTATCTTTTCTCCGTTGTATGTTCTTGGCACCTTTGTCAAACGTTAGCTATCTGTAGATGTGTTGTTTTATTTCTGGGCTTTCAGTTCTGTCCCATTGATCTGTGTGCCTGTTTTTGTACCAGTACCATGCTGTTTTGATCACTGTGGCTTTGTAGTACATTTTGAAGTCAGGGCTTGTGATGCCTCCAGCTTTGTTCTTTTTGCTCAGGATTGCCTTAGCAATTCGGGGGTCTTTGATTGCCCCATATGAATTTTAGTATTCTTTGCTCTATTTCTGTGAAGAATGTCATTGGGATTCTGATAAGGATTGCATTGAATCTGTAGATAGGTTTGGGTAGTATGGACATTTTAACTATGTTTATTCTTCCAATCCATGAGCAAGTAATCTCTTTCCATCTCTTTATGTCATTATCAATTTCTTTCAGTATTGTCTTATAGTTTTCATTGTATAAGTCCTTCACCTCCTTGGTTAAATTTATTCCTAGGTACTTTATTCTTTTAGTTACAATTGCAAATGGAATTGTATTCTTGAGTTCTCTTTCTGTAAGTTCATTATTGGAGTACAGAAAAGCAACCGATTTTTGTAAGTTGATTCTGTACCCTGCAACTTTATTGTAGTTGTTAATTATTTCTATTAGTTTTCTGATGGATTCTTTGGGATTTTCTATATATAAGATCATGTTGTCTGCAAACAGTGAGAGTTTCACTTCTTCACTCCCTACTTGGATTCCTTTTATTCCTTTCTCTTGCCTAATTGCTCTGGCCAAAACCTCCAGTACTATGTTGAATAAGAGTGGTGATAGAAGGCATCCTTGTCTTGTTCCTGTTCTCAGGGGGATGGTGTTCAGCTTTTGCCCACTGAGTATGATGTTGGCTGTGGGTTTGTCATATATAGCCTTTACTATCCTGAAGTAATTTCCTTCTATCCCCATTTTGTTAAGAGTTTTTATCATAAATGGCTGGTGGATCTTGTCAAATGCTTTCTCTGCATCTATTGAGATTATCATGTGGTTTTCACTCCTCAGTTTGTTGATGTGCTGTATCACATTGATTGATTTGCAGATATTGAACCATCCCTGTGTCCCTGGTATCAGTCTCACTTGGTGATGATGTATGATCCTTTTGATGTATTGCTGAATTCGGGTTGCCAAAATTTTGTTGAGGATTTTTGCATCTATGTTCATCAGCAATATTGGCCTGTAGTTCTCCCTTTTTTTGCTGTCCTTGTCAGGCTTTGGTATCAGAGTGATGTTGGCCTTCTACAATGTGTTAGGAAGTGTTCCATCCTCCCTAATTTTATGGAATAGCTTGAGAAGGATAGGTATTAAATCCTCTCTCAAAGTTTGGTAGAATTCCCCAGGAAAGTCATCTGGTCCTGGGGTTTTATTCTTTGGGATGCTTTTGCTTGCTGTTTCAATCTCTTTCCTTGTGATTGGTCTGTTCTTCAGATTGTCTGTTTCTTCTTGATTAAGCTTTGGGAGGTTGTAAGAGTCTGAGAATTTATCCATTTCCTCTAGGTTATCCATTTTGTTGGCATGTAGTTTTTTATACTATTCTCTCATAATCCGTTGTATTTCTGTGGAGTCTGTTGTTATTTCTCCTCTTTCATTTCTGATTTTGTTTATTTGAGCTTTCTCTCTTTTTTTCTTTGTCAGTCTGTCTAGGGGTTTGTCAATTTTATTTATCTTCTCAAGGAACCAGCTCTTTGTTTCACTGATCCTTTCTACTGCCTTTTTGTCTCAATAGCATTTATTTCTGCTCTGATTTTTATTTCTCTCCTTCTTCTGACTTTGGGCTTTGTTTGTTCTTCTTTTTCTAATTCAGTTAGGTGTAATTTGAGACTGCTTATTTGGGATTTTGCTTGTTTGTTAAGGTGCGCCTGTATTGTGATGAATTTCCCTCTTAAAATGGCTTTTGCTGCATCCCATATGAGTTGGTATGGCATGTTATCATTTTCATCTGTCTCCAGATATTTTTTTATTTCTCCTTTAATTTCTTCAATGATCCATTGCTTGTTCAATAGCATGTCGTTTAGTCTCCACACCTTTGTCCCTTTCTCAGCTTTTTTCTTGTAATTAATTTCTAGCTTTATGGCATTATCATTAGAAAAGATGTTTGTTATAATTTCAATTTTTTTAAATTTATAGAGGCTTGCCTTGTTTCCCGATATGTGGTCTATCCATGAGAATGTTCCGTGCGCACTTGAGAAGAATGTGTATTCTGCTGTTTTTGGATGGAGTGATCTATATATGTCTATTAAGTCTAACTGGTTTAGCTTTTCGTTTAATTCTACTGTTTCCTTGTTGATTTTCTGTCTGGATGATCTGTCCAATGATGTGAGTGGGGTGTTGAGGTCTCCTACTATTATTGTGTTATTTTTAATATCTTCTTTTAGGTTTGTTAATAGTTGCTTTATGAACTTTGGTGCTCCTGTGCTGGGTGCATAGATATTTATAAAGGTTATTTCTTCTTGATGGAGTGTCCCTTTGATCATTATACACTGACCCTCTATGTCTCTCTTTACCTGCCTCATCTTGAAGTCTACTTTGTCTAATATAAGTATTGTGACACCTGCTTTCTTTTGTTTGCCATTAGCTTGGAGTATCGTCTTCCACCCCTTCACTCTGAGCCTGTGTTTCTCATTGGAGCTGAGATGTGTTTCCTGGAGGCAGCAAATCGTTGGATCTTGTTCTTTAATCCATCTCACCAGTCTGTGTCTTTTTATTGGAGAATTCAATTCATTTACGTTTAGGGTGATTATTGATATATGAGGGCTTAGTGCTGTCATTATATCACTCATTTTCTGATTTTCCTGCATTTCCTCTGTTTCTCATCCTGTGTGTTTTGGTCTACCGTTGAATTATGTAGTTTTTTATGATGTATTTCTTTGTTTTTTCCTTATTTATTTTTTGTGTCTCTGTTCTGCTTTTTAGTTTAGTGGCTACCCTGAAGTTTGTATTCAGAATCTCATGTGTAAGATAGTCCATTTTCTGATGGCCTCTTATTTCCTTAGTCTAAAGCGACTCATTTCCTTTCCTCCTCCCCTCCTAAGTTGCTTTTCTCATATCTTATTCCAACTTGTGTTGTGAGTTTATGGTTAAAGTGACAAGATTGTCTTTGTTTTTGGTGTGTTCCTTCCCTTTAGCCTAATGCTATAGTTGAATATTTTCTATCCTATTCTCATTCTGTCTATTTATCTCCTTACTCTGTGTTTTGTGACCCCTTTATCTCTTTTTTCTTTTTTCGGGTATGAGGGTCTTCTTGAAAATTTCTTGTAGGGAGGGTCTCATGGCTACAAAGTCCCTTAGATTTTGTTTGTCTGGAAAGATTTAATTTCTCCCTCATATCTGAAGGATAGTTTTGCTGGATAAAGTATTCTTGGCTGAAGATTCTTGTCTTTTAAAGTTTTGAATATGTCATTCCATTCTCTCCTAGCTTGTAAAGTTTCTGCGAGAAATCCGCTGAAAGCCTGATGGGGTTCCTTTGTAGGTTATTTTCTTCTGCCTTGCTGCCCTGAGTATTCTTTCTTTGTCATACATTTTTGCCAGTTTTACTACTATGTGCCTTGCAGTAGGTCTTTTTACATTGACAAATCTAGGAGATCTGGAAGCTTATTCCACACATATTTCCCTCTCTTTCCCTAGATTTGGGAAGTTCTTGGCTATTATTTCTTTGAATATGCTTTCTGCTCCATTCGCCTTCTTGCATTTCCTCATTGAGTAGGATACTTCTAGGAGACTTTCTTCATTTTTAGCCTTGGTTCTCTCTCCTCCTCTGTCTGGAGCATTTCAACATGTCTATCTTCGATTATGCTGATATGCTCCTCCATGATGTCCACTCTTCCATTGTGTCTTTCATCTCTAATATTTCTGATTGCTTCTTCTTTGTAGTTTCAATCTCTTTGTGAAGTAGCTCCCAAATGCGTTGAATTGTTTCTCTATATTCTCTTTTACCTTGTTCAGTTTTTTGATGATAGCTATTTTGAATTCATTCTTGTTGTTTAGCTTACATATTTCTGTGTCCTCAGGACTGAGTTCTGGGTGCTTGTCATTTTCTCTCTGGTCTTGTTTTTGTGTTGTTAGGATATCTTCTGTTGGAGTATGGTTGCACCCTTTTGTTGTATGGTGGAGGGGAGAGAGTCCCAGGCAAGTTCACTCTGCCATGATGTCACTCTCCTCCTTCATTTTTTTTAAATAAAAATTTCCTTATTTTTTAATGGAATAATGTTCCATTGTATATATACCACATTTTTTTTATTCATTCATCCATTGATAAACACTTAGGTTGTTTCCATACCTTAGCTACTGTGAATAATGCTTCAGTGAACATGTGAGTACAGATATCTCTTCAAGATAATGATTTCACTCCTCTGGATAAATAGCCAGAAGTGGAATTGCTGGATCATATGGTATTTCTATTTTTAATTTCTGGAGGGACTTCCATACTGTTTTCTATAGTGGTTGTGCCAGTTTACATTCCAACCAACAGTGTACAGGATTCCTTGTTGTTGAACAGACTGTCTTTTTCCACTTGAATGGTCTTGGCACCCTTGTCAAAAATCATTTGACCCTACATGTGAGGGTTTATTTCTGGGCTCTCTATTCTATTCCATTAGTCTATATATCTGTCTTTATCATAGTACCACCCTGTTTTGATTACTATAGCTTTGTAGTAAGTTTTGAAATCAAGAGATATGAGACCTCAGCTTTGTTCTTCCTTTTTTAAGATTGTTTTGGCTATTTAGGATCCCTTGAGATTCCATATGAATTTTAGGATGGATTTTTCTATTTCTGCAAAGAATATCATTGAGATTTTGGTAGGATTGTATTGGATATATAAATTACTTTGGTTAGTATTGACATCTTAACATTAAGCCTTCTGATCCATGAGCACAGGATATCTTTCCACTTATTGATGTCATCTTTAATTTCCTTCAGCACCATTTTGTAGCTTGCAGTGTAAAAATCTTTCACCTCCTTGGTTAAATTAATTCCTAAGTATTTTATTCTCATTTGATCCTATTTTAAATGGAATTATTTTTTTAATATCCTTTTCAATTTGTTCACTGTTAGTGTATAGAGACACAACTAATTTCTGCATGTTGATTTTGTATCCTGCAACTTTGCTGAATCTGTTTATTAGTTTTAACAGGGTATAGTCTGTGTGTGTATGTGTGTACAATGGAATATAGTCCATTGAATGCTTTCAAAACCATCCTCTCCCTATCAATGAGGAAGCTGTGTGTGAATGCTTTTAGCATCTAACAAATACTGAATGTGGGTATGTAGACAATCCTGACCACTCTGTGCTGGTTTCTCTGGATAGAGAAAAGAGATCACAACAATTGCCAAGTCTGCTTAGAATCTGTCAGTAAATGATATGCCAGGTGAAAATGTTGACAGAAGAGAGAAATATTCAAGAGATCTTTTTAAAAAATGTAATTGTATTTGTTTTTTTATTGAGGCCACATTGGTTTATAACACTGTATAAATATCAGGTGTACATCATTACATTTTGATTTCTGTATAGACTGCATTGTGTTCTCCACCAAGAGTGTAGTTTCCATCCATCACCACACAAATGTGCCCCTTTACCCTTTTGGCCTCCCTCAACTCCCTCGCCTCTGGTAACCACCTATCTGTTCTCTGTATCAGATTTTTTAATTTTCTTAATGTTAAAATGGGATCTCTCAATATAAATTGTGCTTTATCCTGGCATGTCAGAATTTTCACAGAAAATGGTAAATAACGTTTAGTAGAAAATTGCTTTGCTTTGTGGGATTGCCTACCACACCATAAATGAGGCATAAATAATTTTCTAATTTAGGAAAAACAGAGAGAAGCTTTTCCTGCTTGAGAAAGGCAGTTTTACCTACTCAAAGTAGTTGGAATACCTCATTGAAAACACTGTAATAGGAGAAAATAGAGTTGAGACTTTCTGGAATGTCAAATTAGACCTACAGATAGAGGCTGTGTGCATTGGGCTATACACAGAACAGCAAAGAAAAGAATGTCACCAGGAAAGTGAAATAACTCGCAGCTGCTTCCACTGCTTAGGGGAAGGTCCTGGGTCAACTCTTCCCTCTGCTGGGCTCAGCCCTCCATGATGATGAAAGGGAAGGGAATAATCGACGTAAGCAGTGGCTGCTTGCATTGTTCTGAACCCAGAACAACTTCACCTGGGGCCTTATCTCAGACCAGGCTTCCCTTGAGATGACGAGGCGAGAGATTAGAACAGGTGGAACCATATGTATTTGCAACCCTGTGGCTCATCAGAGCCTGCAAAGAGCAGATCAGCAGAACCCAGCAGCTCTCTCAAGCACACAGTTTCAATAAGCCAATGCCTCCCCACTCTTCCTTCATCTAAGGGACAAATTACTGCTGAACTCCTCCCCAGACATTACCCTCTGGTGGAGCAACCAGACCTAGCGTGGCCCTGCCTGTAATCATTGTTTACTTTGCTTTCTGTGGCTTGCCACATTATAGTCCATTAACAATGAGAGGGTCCCATAGTCAGGCAACCAGGGTGGAACAGGCTCCGTGTAGACTCTGACTCACTGTGTTTCATTGGGTCAAACTCCAGCTGTGTCTGCTCTTGATTTCCCTCACTTCTGCTGTCACAAGAATGCAGACCCATCCACAGCCTGCCAGGTTACTCTCCTTGCCTTCGTCTCCCCCCACACGCCCTCCTCCCACCCCAAACTCTCGCTGATCTATGTAGTCCTTCCTGAGTATTCTGAAATAGCTCTTTTTTGCCTCTGTTCACCAATCCTGGTGACCTTTCCCTTCTTAATGCAGTTCCCCCCCTCCCATCACTACTGTCCATTAACATCTACTCCACATATTTCATGTGTCTTTCCAAATTGTTTTATCCCTCTGAAAAGCAACTGGTTCTCTCATCCTTTAAGCACTGTCCTGCTTTCTGGCACAAGAAGAGATTCCAGGCTCTTCTTGTACTTTCTCTGCTGCAACCCTAGAATCAGACACTTCTCCAAGGTGCCATGGTACTTTTTACTGGGAAATGGTATTTAGAAACCATGGTGTGTGCACACAGACACACACACATACGTGGACATCTACGTGTATGTTAGTATCTAGCTGTCTGTATTGAAAACGTTGATATCTCCAATTCCAATCAAGCAATAGTGCTCATGCCAGGTTTCCTTTCCGCTTCTCCAATGGTGAGAAATCTGGCTCCCATTTTCCTGAGCAGATTTACTTATATAGTCAGTTTTCCATGCTGTACCCAATCTTCCATCATGACCACTTCCCCCACCTGCATTCCTGTGCAGATGCCCTCCTCACCCCACACCAGGCTGGCCCCCCACAGGCAGGGCTTTCTCAAACAGAAAGCACCAGGCCCACTGGTGAGTTCTACCAAACATTTAAGGAAGAAATTATACCAATTCTCTACAATGTCTTCCAGAAAATGGAAGCTGAGGGAATAAATACTTCCTAACTTATTCTGTGAGGCCAGCGTTACCCTGATACCAATACCAAAGACATTACAAGGAAGGAAACTATAGAGAAATATCTATCATGAACACAGATGCAAAAATCCTAAACAAAATGCTAGCAGCAGAATAGCCAGCCACAAGTGTGGAACAAGCAACCACAGGCATGGAATAACCAATCACAAGTATGGAACAACCACAACCAACCACAAGCATGCAAGAAAGGAAGGAGAAGATGACCACCTGTCAATGCCAGTCCAGAGACCATGACTAGATGCAGAAGACAACCATGAGGGCAAAAAATATCCCTTTAAGCATATACAGGCAAAAAATCCCCTGAAGCATCTACCACCCATTCAAGACAGTATAAGAGAGAAGTAAGGCCAACAATATTTGTTTGTTACCACATGCTGAATAGGAAACAGAATCAGAAATGAGAGATCCTGGAGAACTCTACTTATCCAAGTAATACCCAGTGTGTAGTGAGTTCCAGAGACCTAGAACGATCTCCTGCATTTCCAGAGGAGACTAGAAAAGTAGTCAACCTTGTACAGACCAAATCTTACTCCTACAGAGTACACTAGTAATGATGATTAAAATAAAATCAACTAGTTGTGAAAAGAGAAAAAAATATCAGCAAATCAAATTCAACAATGTATAAAAAGAATTATACCTCATGACCAACTAGTATTTATTTAACTTAGAATGGTGAAAGTGCACAGCAAATAAGTAATAATAATCATAATAATCTCCAGGGTTCACACAAAACCAAGTATAGATCATAATATATACCAGCTAGAGTGGAAAAACCTAACACAGAAGGTGTTACCTCAGTAGGGAGCCAAATTAGCCATTAAATAAGGCTGTTTGGGTCTCATCTAACAGAGCTTAAAATGAAGCTTCAAAGGATCAACTATTTCCAAGGAATTTGACTGCACCCCGGGACAAGGCTCAAAAACATTTAAAAGAATACAGAACACTTAAATCCAGGACCCAACAATGTAAAATTGGCAATGTCTATAATGCAATCAAAAACTAGCAGGGATGCAAAAATGCGGTTAAAAAAATGACCCATGATGAAAATAAAAATCAATCAATAGAAACAGACACTAAAATGATACAGAACTACTAGACAAGGACATTAAAAGAACTACTATAAATTTGTGCCATTTGTTCAAGGTGGTAGAGAAAAGCATGTGCAAAATAAAAAATATGAGAGCTATTTTAAAAATCAGACTTCTAGATATGAAAAATACAATGTCTAAGATTAAAATACACTGAAGGGCAAATAAGTTGGATGAATCTCCAGGGAGTTATGCCAAGTGAAAAAGCCAGTCTCACAAGATTACTGTTTGATTCCATTGACATAACATTTTGAAATGACAAAATTTCAGAAATGGGGAACAGATTAGTGACTAGCAGGACTTAAGGATGGGAGGGGTGGTAGAGGGGTAAGAGAGACGTGGCTGTGCTTAGAAAGGGCAGCATGAAGGATCCTTGTAGTGTCAAAACTGTTCAGGATATTGACTATGGTGGTAAATACATGAACCTACATAAGTGATAAAACTGTATAGAATGTAATGCACATACACACAAACACTACAGTAACACTGGGGATAGAATAGAATAATATGGGGTTAGATAGAACAATATGCCAATATCCTGGTTGTGATATTATACTACAATTTTGAAAAGTGTTACCATTGGCAAAAAACGTGCAAACCACACAAATATCTGTATCATTTCTTACAACTGCATGTGAATCTACAATTATCTCAATAAAATCATTAACTGAAAAAAATGCACTGGATGGGATTAATAGCAGATTAGGCACTACAGAAAATAAGATTAGTGAACCTGAATGTCACAATAGAAACTACCCAAAATGGAGCACAGAAAGCAAAAAGACTTTAAAAAATTGAACAAAGCACCAGTTAGCTCTTAGTCCACTTCAAGCTGCCTAGTGGACGCAACTGGAGTCCCAAAAAAGGGCAGAGGTTAATGAGGGATGGTGTTAGGAAATAATGGCCAAAATCTGTTCAAATTTGGTGAAAACTATTAACTCACAGTTCTAAAGAGCTCGATGAACTCTCGCCCCCCACACCACAGCATATTATAATCAAATTGCTTAAAATCGGTAATAAAGAGAAAATCTTAAAAGCAGCCAGACCAAAAACAGAGGAATGGAGATTTGAATGGCAGCAGACTTCTTGGCAGAAACTATGCAAGCCAGAATACAGTAGAGCAACATCCTCAAAGCATGTCAAGACAAAAGCTGTCAACCTAGAAGTCGGCTCCAAGGAAAACATCCTTCAAAAGCAAAGGCAAATTTGAGACTTTTATTAGACATAAAACATATTTTTTTCAGACATACAAAAGCTGAAAGAATTCATCACCACCACAACAACCTTACAGGAAAAGGCAGAAGAAGTCCTTCATGCAGAGGGGAAATGACACCAGATGAAAACCTGCATCTACTCAAAGAGAACGAAGACCACGCTAAATTGTAACTATGTGGGCAAATATAACGTTACTTCTCATGCTTTTAAATTTCCTTAAGAAAGAAATGAATGTTTAAAGCAGAAATTAGTAATAGTGCTTTGTGGAGTTTATCTGGAAGTAAAATGTCTACACTAGCACAAAGACCAGGAGAGAAGGAATGAAGATATACAATTGCAAGGTTATTGTCTCAGTCTGCTCGGGCTGCTATGACAAAATATTGCAGACTGGGGGACTTAAACAACAGAAACTTGCTTGCTCACAGTTCTGGAGGCTGGAAGTCCAAGAACAGGTTCTGGTGAGAGCTCTCGGTCGGGTTGCAGAAGGCTGCCTTCTCGCTGTGCGCTCACGTGGCCTCTCCTTGGTGCGTGCAGTTGGAGAGAGGGAGAGAGCACAGCTCCCTGTGTCTCTTCTCATGAGGGCCCCACTCTCCTGACCACATCTAACCTTAATTACCTCTCATTACATTGGGCATTAGGGCTTCAGTATATGAATTGGGGGGGGAGGGGACACAAATATTCAGTCCATAACAGTTGCTGTGTTATACACAAAGTTCTATACTATTTGAAGTTAGACTGTTACAAGTTGAAGATGTATATTGTAAACCCTAAAGCAAACACTATAAAGAGTATTGCTAGTATAGCAATACTGGAGATAAAATACAATCACAAAAAAGTTACTCAGTTAAACCAAAAGAAGACAAGAAATGGGATGGTAAAAGAGACAGTGAATAGATGGGACAAACAGAAAACCAAAGCTGAGATGGTAGATTTAAACCCAATCAAATCACTCACCACATTAAACGTGAACAGCCTCAATAATTACATAAGGCAGCTATGGATCTGGCGAAAAGATTGAGTTTCACAGTTGGAGAGGAAGTGGATCCTTGCAAAGAGTAAAGAGCCGAGAAATGGAAACTACTAGATAGGACAGGAAAACATTCTGCTGAAGACGCTGATCAGTCCAGAGAACGGCACAGGGTAACGAGCAAAACTGCCCACCTCTCCACCTCGCCTCTGTCTTGCTGTCACCCACCTCACGTCAGCACCACCCCTATGCCAGGCTCCTACCTGGGTCAGAGCTGTATACGCTGAACAGTACAAAGAGAGAAGTTCTCATTGCCTTGTGTGTTGTCAATAGAATGCAAGAGTGCTCCTAAGGGACACTGGGGCTCTCCCTGTAACAGATTCTGCAGTGGCCCTCCTTTCTCTTCTACGGAATAAGGAGATTGAAAGTCTCAATGGCTCTGGGATGAAATGACATTCCTCCAATTCATCAAAGCCTACACATGTCTGCACATGTCAAGTTCCCAGGCTGCTTGACTGCTCAGGAAGCAGCGCGGGCTGCACCTGTGGTCAGTGAGGCAGGTGGCAAGTCTGGCGGGATCTCCTGGGAAAGCAACTCTTGCTTGTTCCTGCCACATATGCTTCCCGGGTGCCCACCATGTGCCAGGGGTATTACGTGCAGAAAATACGCCCTTGACCAGACAGGCAATGATCTCTAGCCTCAGAGAGCCCACTCTGTGACATGTCCACAGTAAATAACACTCTGCCATTCCTGGAGGTGTGGTGCGGGGCGAGGTGAGGCTCAGAACTGCCGCCACCACTTGGGCCCCCTGAGAAAGGTGCTTTGAGAGCAGTAAACACTGCACGAAAGGCAGACAGGACAGACAACACCAGGCCTGGATGTCATTAGTAACATCACTGAGCCAAAGAACTTGAATGTCAATTATCTAAGCCAATAAACCATATATAGTCTGAGAGGTGGGGGCGGGGTGGGAGAGAGAAGCAACTCAATAGAAAAATAGGCAAAAGACATGAACTGACATTCCAAAAAGAAGTAGAAAGAGGAATGACCAAAACCCTAAGTGTGAAAAGATGATTATCCTCACTATTAATTGAGAAATGGAAATTAAAGAAAACCCAAGATACCATTTTACATCCATCAGACCAAAAAAATAAAATTAAAGTTAACAATACCAGGATGTTGAGCAAAGCAAACTCTTTGTGTTAGTCAGAATATACATTCCTATGACCACTTTGAAAAGCAGTTTGGCATTGCCTTCTAAAATTGAACACACACATATTCCCAGATCTAGTCGTTTCTCTGCTAGGCACGCACCTAGAGCAATTCTTGTACAAGTATCTCAGGAGAAATGCACAGATAATTTCATATCAGCATTATTTTAACAGCAGGGGGAAAAAACTGGAACATACATAATGGCCATAGTCAGGAGAAAGTGTAAATAAAATAAAGTATTGTCACATGATAGAACACTATAAAGCTGTGAAAATGAAATATAGCTACATGCTTCAGCATAAGTGAATTTCAGAAATATAACAGTAAATGAAAAAAGCAAAAATTTTTTAAAAATTCAAAACTAAAGATCATCTTGTTTAGAGATACAAACACCAAGCATAATATTAGCCAATATCTACTGGCATAGCTGTGTAAGCATTTACGGCCTCATCCTAGTGGTCAATGCCCATGTCATACTGGTTGTTAAATATTTTTATATTACCCCTCAAAAAAACTATGCAAAAGGCGGAGGTAATATAACCTCAAAATTCAATTTTTTCCCACATCGGGAAAGGAATGAGATGTGGGAAATAGGGCTTAAAAGTTAAAGTGATTGGTAATGTTCTATGAAAATAGTTGGCTGGGACTACATATCTTTTCTTTTTATTATTCTTTCACTCTATACGTGTTTGTGTGTGTGCTGTGTGTGTGCTTTTTCCTTTGGGGTATTTTTTTGGTATGAATACATGTATGTGTGTCTGTATGTTCTTTTGTCCACATTCCAGGTGGAAGTCAGCCTCCAAGATAGCCCCCACTGGTCTTCCTTCCTGGCATTCACATCCTACTTCACACCCCATCCCACAGTAAACAGAGCGGGCTATCACTTCAGAAATGACAGTGTGTGATTTCCAAGTCTGGGTCATAAGAAGCAAGTCCTCATCCGTTTTGAGAGAAGCCAGCTGTCATGTTGTGAGGAACCTCACGCAGCCCCATGGAGGAGCCCACATGGCAGGGAACTAAGGCCTCTTGCCAACAGCCAGTAACAATTTGCCAGCAATGTGAGTAAGACATCTTGTAATTGGATCCACTGGCCCAAGGAAAGCCTTCAAATGACTGCAGCTTCAGCTGACATTTTAACTGCCACTTCCTGAGACCTTGAGGCAGGACCTTGAGGAATGACTTGAAGTCATTCCCTAAATCCTGACCCACAGAAAATGGGTGCAATAATAAATGGTTATTGTTGTTTTAACCATCTAAGTGTTAGTGTAGTTTGTTCTGCAGCAACAGACAATGAATAGACGTGGGAACGTGGAAGTGGGGTGCTACTATAACAGAAACCTAAAATGTGGAGAAGCTTGGATTTGGCAGTGGGCAGAAGCTAGGACTCGTTAATGAAAGCCTAGAGGGCTTTGAAGGAGCTGCTGGCAAAACCTGTTGACATTTGAGAAGCCTGGCTGTAAAGGCTTAAAGGAAATAAAGGAGAATACTGTCGGAAACTAGAGGCTATGTAGTGGCAAAAATTTCATCAATGCTGTCATCTACAGAAAGTGCAAAACGTAAAATGTACCTAATGAACTGAGAAATATGGCTGAATTTTGAAGGTGCACTGGTTTTTTTTTTTCTTATTGCTCATATTGAAAGGCAATAGGGCAGAGAAAAGCTATAGGAAGGACTATTAAATAGGAAGGAGCCAGGAATTGTTGGGTTTGAAAATCCCCAGGCTCTCCAGATGGCAAAGGACGCTAAAATTGAGAAATAGCCTCTCGGCGAAGATCAAATCCAGGACCCTCTCGAGAAAACATGGTCCAAGGTGAAGCCAAGAGAGTAACTGTAAAATCCTTTGTTATGGCCTCAATGAACCGTGCAGGACTTCAGAGTATTTCAAGAGTTTGCCTTTCAGCAGTCTCTGTAGCAGCCTAAGGTGGAGAAAGGCTTATCTTGAAGAGATTTGTGACTTTTGTCCAATGGAATAAATCCACTAAGGCAGGAGACCCACAAAGATCTTAAGAGAATTGCTTCGGCAGAAACACCACCAGCTTGGACTGAAAGGGACAGAGAGAGTTTAAAATGAAAAGTGGCCTTTGAACCCCTCAAACATCTACAGATGAAAGACTGGGAAACTGCTTGGTTACAAACACAGGCTGCTTTTCATGGGTAAGGAAGGATGATTCAAGGGTAGAAATAAGAGCCAGAGGAAAAATCCAAAAGGCAAGGAGACTCATTCCCAGGCAGAAGTAGGACTGAGTCTTATTAATGTTTTAAAAGTCCCCCAATGGATTTCAGAATTGCTATGGACCAGTGACTCCTAAATGGCCCCTTTCTCCCTACATTTTGGGCAGTAATGTCTATAGCAGGTATCCTATGCCTGTCCCACCATTGAATGTTAGATGCATGAGAGGCAAATAACTTGTCTCTTTAATTCACAGATCTTCAGATTGTGAGAAACCGGACCTTAGTAGACCCAAACTCACTTGGGCCTAATTTAGATAATGAGATCTTAATTTTTTTGAGGAGATGCTCTAATGGGATGAGACCTTTATCCCCTTAGAGAATAGATGAGCATCTTTTGCCTGTGGGAAGTACCTGAGTCATTGGGGGCCAGAGGACAGACTGTGGTGGTCAGTCTCCAAGGTGGCCCCCAGGGCACCTCAACTCCTGGTATACATGCCCTGTGTGTTCCCATTTCACAATGAGCAGGGCCAGAGCATGTAACCAATAGGATGTTACAGGATCAAAGCATGTGACTTCCAAGGCTAGGTCATAAAAGACATTTTGGCCTTCTCTTGAGCTCTCTTGGATCATTCACTTATTCTTGGGGAAGACAACAATCACCCCATGAGACATGCAAGCAGCCTTGTGGAGAGGTCCACGTGGCAAGGAACTAGGGGTTGCTCCAAACAGCCAGCCCCAACTTGCCAGCCATGTGAACAAGACATCTTGAAATTGTTGTTTTGAGTATCTAAACATTGGAATAATTTGTTATGCAATGATAGGTAAGTAATAAACTTTGGAACATGGAATTGGGGTGCACTATAACAAAAACCTAAAATGTGGGAGAAGTTGTGGATTTGGCAGTGGGCAGAAGCTGGTTCCTCCACCCCACCCCCACCCCTCCCCCACCCCCAACTCCGACAAAGCTTTCAGAAAACTGCAATGTTAGCCGAAGTTTTGACTGCAACCTCAAGAGCAATGTCAAGCTAAGCCACTCCCAAATTCCCGATCCGATGAATCCGAGGGAGACAATAGATCATCATTGTTGTTAAAGCCACAGAGTGTCAGGGTAATTTTTATTCAGCAATAAATAACATGCATTTCCTGATAAAAATTTTACAAAAGAAACAAGTTTACTGAAACACAAGGGAAAAAGAGAACATATTAAGGAATTTATAACAGAGGTGGTATATGGGGTTGAGACTGGTTGTCTTAAATAATTGGTATTATACTATACTTTCTATTTTATAGTCCATTTTATGCTTAAAATTTATATAATTTTTCAGAACAAAAGGAAGTGATATGTCAGTTTTATGTTTTTTAAGAAAGATATTTTTTAAGCAATGGCTATTGAAATTTCTACCTAAAATTTCCATGTAATTTTACACGGCTAAAATCAACCACACAAGTTGTATTCTTTGCTCACTTAATATTATGTTTTATAGGCTGTTCATGTTGATCCACAAACTTTATGTTTATCATTATTATAGATGTATATTTTAGGGCATTTTAAAGGTCTCCCCCTTAGAGTTTCTTGCAAAATTTGTGAATTTCACTTTATACTCAAATGTGCAAAGAAAATGCAGGTTTTCTATTCCCTGTAACTGCTTGGATCTCCTCATGAACCTACTCCTCCCGAGAATGGGGACAAGTAAACTTTCGACTCGATAATTTGTTACCATGGTCCCTGTCTGGTTAAATGATGACCTTTGGGGTAAACCTTTTTGGATGACCTTTTGGGGTAAATAAGATTTCCTGTCTTCTCCCACTCCCCCGCCCTTCTCTGAGAGGGCATCTGGGCTTTGAGAGGGGCTGGTGCCCTCATGGCACTGGAGGCTTTGCTATATCCTGCTGGTCTCCACCTCGGATTGAGTCTTGGGTGTGCATTGGCTGGTTTCACTTAGTGAGGTGACCTGCTCCTACCTAGAATCCAGCTGGAAATGAGACCCTTACTTCAGCATAGGCATTTCTCCAAAAAAGCTTGGCTACCTCCCCTTGCTGATTCACTCCACCCCAGCTTTTTCTGGGGCTGTGAGACTCTTGGGGTCCCCTGGTCACAACTACAATATAACACCCACCTCAATCCCAGGTCCAGGCAACTTGCCTGGCCACGCTCATCTATAGGGTGCCTTCACCATTCCTGCCTTGACAGCCTTCTGGAGCAAGCTCCCAGCAAGGCTGTCAGATTTACCCTGCATGCCCCTGGGGATGCACACGCATGTCTGGGTCCCTCCCACACCACACTGGGGCTAATGTGGCTAGGCACGCTGGCTGGCGCTGTCTCTATGCCTACACACACTGAATTTCCACCTGTAATCTAATGAAGGCCCCCCACTCTACCTAGTTCTGAATGAGAAGCAGAGCCAAGCCCCCTCTGCCCTGGGTTTTTTCCCAACCTGTCTAAGACACCTCTCCCCTCTGCTTTTGCTTCCCGCCTCTGTTCCCTTCTCCTTTTGACTAGGGGAAGTGTGTGGAGCAAAACAGAAAAGCAAAAACAAAGGTGGCAAGATCCCTGACCATGGAAATAAGTAGCCAAAGAGAGAAAAGGGAAATCAGAAGGATGTAGTGTAAACATAAGTCGAGGGAAGAAAAAGGCTCCCAGAGAGAGAGAGGAACAGTCTAGCTGTGAGAAGAAGACGAGAACTGCCAAGCGTTCACCGGCTTGAGTAGCATGGAAGTCAGTGGTGACCCTTCCAGTGCAGCGGAGGGAGAAAGACCGATTGAGTGGGGTAGGTAAGGAGAGGAGGATAGTGAATGTAGACACTGCTTTCAAGAAATTTGGCTATGAAAGGGAGGAGAGAGAAAATACAGAATAGGGATGTGGCATCCCGGGAGAGGCTTTATTTGGGATGGGGCAGCTGTGAGTTAAGTTAAATACCGACAGGAACCAGCCAGCCTGAGGGAGAGGTTAACAGTTCAGGCGAGAACTTTTCCGATAGCTCTGTCTTTCTCTGTGAAGCAAGAGGGAGGCAAAATCGTCCACTAGGAGTGTGATCAGTGGCGGCAGGACCAAAGAACTGCAGGAGGGAAGAAGTCTGGAAGAGCCTCCGAGATCAGTGGGAGGGAAAGCTGAGGAGGGACATACACAGAATTGCCAAGTAATGCTGGATGCCCAGGGACCTCAGCAAACGGGAATTTATTGGGGTAGTGACCTGGATGTGTGTGTGCGTGTGTGTTTCCCAGCAAACCCAGCCATCCAGGTCCACTCACAGACGTGGCAAACCACCCATCGTGCCAAATCACTTCACTCAACCAGCCACGCCAACGTGCTTTACCACATTGCCCACTGGCTCAGGTAAACACTCCACCTTGATTATAAACTCCTGAAAGGCAGGGATGGTGCTGCCTACAATACACACATAGCTGCAAGTGTCCTTAGAAATCATCTAGCCAAACTGCTTATTTTTCACGAGGAAAAGCCAAGCTTGGAGAAGGAGCCAGGAGTCCAGCGCAGACTCCTCCAGCTAAGCCCCATGCCCTCTCGCCAGTCCAGGGCTGCCTCTGTCTCCCTCAGAGCTCACAGTCTCCACTTTGGCTTCTAGTGTGGGCGTGAATTGTCAAAGGACGGCTTCACTGAGCGCCTAAATTTGGTCAAGTTGTAAAGCAGAAATACCATTTGATTTTTAAGGCAACACAACCTTCCCCAAGTGATAAGAAACAATTTACTAAAACAAACATACAGCTTCGGGGGAGGAGGGGTCCAAGGGACATTAACATACCATGTGTTTGAATTCCCAAGAGGCTAAATTTCTAGATTTGCACAAAGCTATTGCTTCTTCCGTTAACACAACACAGAGGAGATCAACCGAGGCTGTCCGGGATTTTGACTGAAGCCGGCAGAGTGTGGTCCGCACCACTGTACGACATACCCCCATCTCCGTTTGTTGTTTGGGATGAAATTCACATGTGATAAATCACACTTTAAGTATCTTCTTTTGCTCCTAAGTACCAAACATTTGTTTTCCAAATGGTTTACACTTCCTAGCTCAGCACTTGTTAATTCAGTAATAGAGAGGTAACGGAGAGGAAAAGAGGAGGAATGAGAGAGCTGGGACCGGACCACAGGAAAATTTTGAGAATGCTGCTACTGTCTACTAAATAAAGATAGGAAACAGAATTTTTTGATATCACAGAAAAGGGAAAAGGTCCAAGCTTTAGAATTTTCAACACTCTTTATAACTGAGCAACTGTTCTGAAAATTCAAGCAGATAGGTACATCAAGAAAAGTACTAAGTGTGAACCACTGGGAATATAAACACTTACGAGGCATCATCTCTGTCCTCGAGGAACTGACAATGTCAAGGTGAAAGAAGACACTGAATCAGGAGTGCTCGGAACACGTTTAAGAGTGGTTCATCCTTATTTAATCCGTATAGCTAGAGCGCAAGGTTCCTGTGGGGAATTAGAGATTAGATTGGCCAGATTGTGAGGTGTTGACAGCCAAGAGCAGGCGTGCAGCAGCAGTGTTTATGAGTAGCTGTTATCTTTCTAGTACGTAATCTTTACTTCAGGGCTCAAAGTCTATACTCCTCATAAAAGAATTCACTAGAAGTCCTATACCACAAAACCACAACTTCCAGATCAATACTCCTCTCTCCCACAAGGGGCTCAGGCCCGCTACTGGAGCATCTCAGCCAGACACAAGTCAAAATTAGGCCATTCACCAATATAGTGGTTTGGAACAGATTTTATTCCAGATTTTTGAATCCCTTGCATCTCTGTGGCGTTACCATGAAGGATAGTGTCCCTTAAATAGCTTCTCATTACAAGGGTCTCATTTGTTCGGGAGGACAGCACATTCAGCAAACTCAAGCCTCCAGATGTGGCCCTCAGAATGCGACCATCGTTTCTACAGCAAAGAAAACAAAGCTAAAGCCAGACAACGGATTGGGACAGCTGCCACCTCTGATCTGTAGGCATTTAGGGCCTTCCTGCGCCAAGGAAGCTGACCTCTACCATCCACTCTGCTCCACCCCAACCCAATGAACAACGACGAAAACAAGAACCACCAAAACGTACTTTGTTCTAAAGTGTATGGGCGTTGTTGCTTCAACTATGAAAAGACAGACATTCCTAGAAAGTGTTTTTTTTAAACCAAATTTCAGATCTCTAGACAGGAAGCCCAGAAAACTAGTTGGCAAAACTATTTTGAATGGATAAACCAAAAAGATGGGAACAGCATCTCAGAGGCTCATTAATAGATTGAGTCCATATTGACTTTCAGGGGTGAAGCAGAATCATTGTGCCTCAAAGACCAGCACAAGCACTCGGGAAAGTGACCACCATCTGTACCGCCAGGTCAGCTGGCCAAATTCCCAGGGAAATTTTATTACAAATAGGAGCTGGTTAACTCTCCTGGTTCATCTTCATATCGTGGAATTTAATAAATGCCTCCACTTGTGTGCTCCTACCCCGCCCCCTACAATGACAATTTCCTACAGTCTCCATTTTCCCCAAACCTCCAACTTTTCTGCTGCCATATGGCAAATGAACTTATCTCAAATGTTTCAAAGAAAATATGAAGCCACCAGTCACGAATTCTGTCACATCCTGACACCATTTTATCCAAACCTCCGTGCAGCTATTTCCATTCAGTCTATCTTCTCTCCTGTTAAAATGAAGGGTCTTTCCTCCTGTCAAACAAAGGGCACAACCTCTATAGACACCTTAGGGTCTCATCCTCTCCTGTCTTCTCAGGCACTTTACTCCATTTTCCTCTCTTTCTCACATACCCTCAGCCTCTCCTTGCAAGATTTCCTTCCCAACAGCATTCATCCATCTTTCCCTTAGAGAGCCCTCCCATGCCTCACGCCTCCAGCCCTGTATCTCTCTCCTCCTCTCAGCCTTGCTGTGACTCATCCACGCTCACTGTTTGCATTTCCTCAGCTCCCACTCACTCCTCAACCCCTCCAATCTGACTGCCCTCCACTGAAAAGAGTCTTCTTTAGGGCAGCAATGAGTTGCACATAGCTAACCCTGCTGCTTGTCAGTCTTAACATTTTTGACTTCTCAGAAGCCTTGGGCACAGGTAACAATTTTGTTCCTTCTTGAAATATGCGTCCAGAAAGACTCTTTGTTTACCTTCTGATTCTCTGGCCACTTTTTCTGAGTTTGCTTTGAGAACTCCTCCTCCTCCTCCAAAACTTTAAACATTGGAGTTTACCAAAATTCTGTCCTGGACTCCCTTCTCTTCTCTGTGAGCTCTCCTTCAAAGGCCTTACCCACCCCAATTTTTATTTTGGGGCCAAATCTCTGCTCCAAGCTCCAGTTCTCCAGATCAACTACCTACTTCACATGTCCATGGGAAGCTTTCATACCACCTCAGTTTCTGCAGATCCGAAACCAGTGTAGGATGTGTTTCTTCTCAGCACACCAATAGCTCCTCCCTCTCCAGCCTGCTCATCTCGCAAAATGGCACCTCCAGTGAAGCCCTTTGTGCCGAAGACTGGAGCTCGTCCTTGGCCCCTCATTCTCCCTCCCTACTTGCATCCAATGGGTTAGTGAGCTCTGCCCATCCTCTCTCCTAAACACATTCCCAATCCATCCACTTCTCTCCATCTCTACTCCCTCTATCCTAGCCAAAGCACCTATAATTTTCACAATATGACAGTCCCAAAGGCTTACTAAAGGCTTTCCCCCATACATGCTGCTACACACAACAGTCAGTAGTGAGAACACTGCTTTAAACTCTGAAATCGCTGAACGTGTCAGTGCCTGGGGCAACCTCCATCCAGTCCTCCTCTTGGACGCCATGCCCCAGACAGGCATTTTATGTCATCTTGGGCACCAAACTCCTTCCAGCCCGGAGCCTTCTGCCACGAAGTCTGCCCTGCCTGCGACACTCTTCTCTCCCGCTCTGCCTGTTCTCTTCTCCTTTTTCCTCATGCCCCCTCCTCCACCCAGACAGCCTGGCCAGTTCTGCTCATACTTTAGAGTCTCAGCTGTAACGTCTCTCCCACAGGGGCATTTTCCTGATTGCCACCATCCCCAGAAGAGGTTATATCTTTTTATGTATTCACAGCATTTCTCCATAGCACCACAATTGTAATTAAGTAGTTATTTAATTATTTGCTAAGTGGATGTCTACCTTTCTAAACTACAAGCTCCATGAGAGCAGAAACATATGCCTGGCTTTGCTCACAATTGCCTTCCTAGGACCCGGTGAAGTGCTGACATTAGCAGGCGCTCAACAAATATTTATTGAATGAAGGAATGAAGCCTCAGCTCAGACTATCATGTGGACAAGAGTTGTATCAGACCCTCGTGAGCACCTTTCCAGAGCCTCAAGGCCTCATGAATCCTTGATCCAGCTCTTCCTGGGCTCTGTGGAGGATGGCCGTGCATCCCAGTTTGCCCAGGACAGTGCCAGTTGGCGCCTGTTGTTCTGGCATAATTATTGTGTCCCCTTTTCAATCTTAAAAGGGATTTAGTTTGAATTTTAAAAACCACGGTCAACAGTGCTCCAACCAACTTGATGCAGTCACAGCCTGACAGCGCTACCCACATGCCTCTTGTCCCT
This sequence comes from Equus quagga, assembly GCF_021613505.1. NCBI lineage: Eukaryota > Metazoa > Chordata > Mammalia > Perissodactyla > Equidae > Equus > Equus quagga. The sequence continues at coordinate 60,003,502 of NC_060275.1, read as the reverse complement.
GACCCTGGAGAGGTCACTGGTTGACACCACCAGGTGTTCACACCCACACGTGAGTAGATGGAGCCTGGAGTGTAGGGGAGCTGGCCTCCAGTGTGAGACAGGAGCCAGTGTGTGAATTCTCTCCCTTTCTCACTGTCAAGGGGACATCCCAGGGTTTGGCTGATACAGCCTCTCAGAGGCGCAGCCCCGTGGACCGGGAAGGTAGTGGCGCTTAGCGACAGCGTGTTCCCTGCTGTGGACTCCCCTGCCTCACTCCACTTTATGCCTGCCCTTCTGCCTTCTGCCTCAGCCTTTGACTTCCAGAGAACCCAGGCTAAAACCAGGATTTACTTCCAGGGAGCCCTACAGGGAAGAATTAAAACTAAAGAGTTGGAGAGGGTGAATATGAGAAGACACTTTTTGGCTCAATAAAAGACCTAAGAGCCAGCAAATACGGGCATGTTTTTCTTGAGAGGTAATGAGTTCTCTGCCATCAGAGATGCTTAGACAGACGCTATAGTGTCCCGGGTGGACCACTGTGAAAAGGATTTCAGCATTAAATAGGGCTGGGGAAACTTCTAATTGCCTTCCTCCCCGAGGAGCCCATGGTTCTATATTAGGTAAAAAGTTACGTTATATGTCTGTTTAGAGAAAATAATTGAAAAGTAGATAAATACTTATTTAGTTTTCAAATGTTATCTAAAAAGCTGTTTTCCATGAATATTCCAACTCACCATGTGCCCAGATAAAGGTGTAATGGCCTACAGATCAAGTCTTAAAAATAGCGAAAGACACAAAGCCCCCCAAACATTCCTGACTGACGTAAATATGCACGCTCCATCTAAAAAAAGTGTTGTTATCCTGAAGACCCTGTTGGCTGGTGGGTAGTAACACGTTTCTCTAAGATCAGGCGATTGTTTTCACGTCTCTTTCAATGTACCATTTCTGAAGTCATCAATTTTATTTTTAAGTTAATTTTTTTAAAGCTCTGAACATTCGAAGATAAAGTTCCTATCAACCTCCTGTGTAGCGAGGTACAGTTTTGGATTGTTTTCAGACGTGAGGTACTTCCTTTCTCAGGGAAGTTTCACTGTTAAGCACAGCGTGGACTCAAGTACAAAATGTCACATTGCTTCAGCAGCCTGACCCTCAAGGAACGGAAGGACACCGGTTCTTTTTTTTAAAGATTGGCACCTGAGCTAACAAGTGTTGCCAATCTTTTTTTTTTTTTTTTCCTGTTTTTTCTCCCCAAATCCCCCTGGTACTTACTTGTGTATCTTAGTTGCAGGTCCTTCTAGTTGTGGCATGGGGGATGCCGCCTCAGCATGGCTTGATGAGTGGTGCCATGTCCGCGCCCAGGATCCAAACCAGTGAAACCCTGGGCTGCCGAAGCAGAGCATGTGAACTTAACCACTCAGCCATGGGCCGGCCCCAGGACACCGGTTCTGAGCACACATCGGCAGCTGCAGAAGCTGCCCCTACTGGCCCTGGCGAGCAGGGTCATTCACCTAAGTCTACAGAGAGGCCCAGATGTTTAGGCAAATCCAGGCTTGTTCGTGTCAGAAGCCATTTGCTGTAGTGATTGCGTCAACAATGCAGCTGTAGGAGGCCGTGTGGGTGGCAGGATTATGTTTACAGAAACTGTCCATTCGTGGCCAGACTCTGGCCACAGCTGGAGAAAGAGCCAGCCTGTTCCTGCCAAGAGGACCAAGAAGCTAGGCTGGGGGTCAGTGTCGTCAGCATACAAGCTGGAGTTTCAGGGCACCGCTCCAGAGCCAGCAAGGACCTATAACGCTAGAAAGGGAAACTGAGGCAGAAACCCACACAAACAAACTGCAATGACTTGTCAGAGAAAAAGAAAGAAGGGCAACTGCACACCTCAGGGCCTTCAGTGAGCACATGGGTGCCCATCGCAGCAGATAGAAGGATCACAGAGCTGTTTCAGACCCCACCGGCTGGGGCCTGAGGTGGCTGTCACCCACTGGGCCCTGGGTAGATTAGCCAAGGAACAGAGTGAAGAGAAATGTGCGAGTGGAGACCAACAGAGATGCCAATGGAAGCAGCTGAGGAAGACACACTTTGGCACCTTTTCTTCAAGATGTAATTGGCATGCACCCAAATCTTATTTTTCATTCGTGCACACGTTGGCCATTCACAAGGGATGTGCTCTAACTCCACCTAAAAAGCCCCCACATCCAAGCCCTTCTGAAGGGTATAATTGGCACTTCGGGGGGCATCAGCTGGAGTGCTCACTGAAACAACATCATGAATCAGCTGTTCCTTTTTCTCTATGGAGTTTATGTTGAACTCGACTCAACTTCTCATCAAAGTCTCCACATCTCTCACCATTGGACTTTTTCTCCCTGTTGGAAAGAATGATACTTCTCATAGCAGGGGTTTAAGCTACCAATATCCATTTACATCTATTCAAAAAGCCAAATGAAAGCAATGTGATGATGGTGATGACGCTGGCCTCAAAGGACCCAGGTCAAAATTTAGAGCTGGAAGGAAGCCTTACGTACCCCGTTGTCTAATTCTCACATTCAAAGGTGTGAGAGTTGAGGATGAGAAGGGCTAAGTGGCTTGCTGCTTTGGAGAATACATAAAAAATACTCGTCCAAGGTTGCACAGCTAGTTAGTGGCATCAACAGAACTAGAATCCAAATCAAAGCTTTTCTCACCTCGTGTGCTCCCAATTTTTACATAGCATGTAAAATTCACAGCACCACATGGAAATTCATTACTCCAGATGCCTTCCTTTCTAACTAGTGTCCGCTAAGTGGTAGCCAGCCACGTGCAACATTCTATAAATGAACACTGACCTGGCACTTACTGTGTGCCAGGTGCTTTGGAGAAGGAATCAAAGTAAGATTAAGCTGCTCCAGTGCTCAAGAGCTTACAATCTAGTTGGAGAAACAAGACATTTGTCTAACGGAGTTTAATGAGTGACTATGTGCCAGGCACTGCTGTAGGCACTGGCAAAGTAGTGAACTGAACTAGTCGAGGCCCCTGCCCTTGCCCAGTTTCCAATCCAGTGGAGGAAACAGCACTAAAGCAGACAAATAAATAAACAAGGTGAGTTAAGGTGGAAATGATGGAGGATAACGTGGTGGAGTGGGTCTGGACCACTCTTGAAGACTGAGAGGCCAGACATCATATCTTCTCTGAGATGTGATATTTGAGTTGATATGTCTCCATTACAAGAAGGGCAGCAGCCTGCAAAGACCTGAGAGGAGAGCTTTCCGGGGCAGAGGGACAAGGAAGCGCAGGTTTGCATGTCCTGCGTACAGGAGAAAGGCCAAAGGACAGGTAAGCCAGGAGAAGAAGAGTTTGAGTTGAGCTCAGTGTGTTAGGCACAAACCAAAATATGCAGAGCCCTTAACCCAGACTAGGAATTTGGGTTTTCTGCAGGGGAAGGGCATCATCTGACCACAGTTACAGCTGACTAAAAAGAAATCAACGTATATACTGTGACCGATGCATGTGCTGCACCCAGGGTAGGGACGGCCCAGAGGTGACAGAGACTGGCTGGTGAGGGGGGTGTGACTCCAGCAAAGGGAGAAGAGGCATCAGAAGTAAAGCGCATGCTTGTTCACCTTGTGTAAAGCAGGACCACACATTTGCTCATTGCTGGTCTGGGAAAGAAGAATGGCAGCTTTCTATGATCCCAAGCTAACTTTGTATTTCCCCCTGGACCTAAACATACAGGCAGAATGATTTGTTTAACTTTCCTGCTAGAGGTGGTTGCACATGAAAGAGGTTGCTAACTGGGGAAGAAGAAAGCCTTCCGAAATGTGGGAAGAACGTGTGCAACGGTGCTCAGGCGAGGGGTCACGTGAATAGGGGCGTGACGGGGAAGAGGTGAAATGCATCACCTGAAGTCCACAGCCAGGTGGGGAGTGGAGAGGGAGGGCGAGCGCGGCAGCAGGAGCTCGCTCCAGGCCCTCAGCAGCCAGGTCAGGTTCTCACTTCATCCTGGGGAGAAAGTGGGTTTCTCTGAAAGATCCGCCTGGGTGTGAAGGGTCAGGTGTGCATGTTCAAATATCATTCCAGCCGTCACACGGGAGACCAGGCTGAAGAGGAGATGGACGGAATCAGTGAGGCTCTCTGGGAGGCAGAACAGTGATTCGGAGTAAGACCCGGGAACCTGAACTCAGGCGGTTCCCAGGTGGTTCATCACACTCCGAAGCCAGCTTCCGAAGATCGCACTGCTCACGTGGCTGGTCCAACACACAGCTCTTACGCTTGGTTTGCATAACCACGTGGGACTCTGTTTAAAGTGACACCTGGTACTTATTATCTCTTGTGCTGTTCAACAATCCTGTGGGGTGGACAGAGTCTGCCGTTACCTCCAGTTGGCAGACACGGAAGGAGGCCCAGGAAGCACAGCCATCAGAGCCAGGGCCAGACCCCGGGCCGGCTGGACAGCTAAGAGCACACGGCACATTCGGACCATCTTTAACAAAGCAAAAACAGGCAGAACCTCAATGGTGAGACTAAAATTGCCCTTTTGAAATAGGAGGCAACGAAACCTTAAAAAATGCTGGTGCTGCCGCAGGGTTTCAGGACGTTAGTAGCACAGACCCTGGGCCCCTCTTCAACTCCTCTCTTGTCCAGCTTCCTCATTGACAACCTCCCCAACTTTCTTCCTCTTTCAAACCCTGAAGATCAAGAGCGCCCGTGGGAGGCATTAAGAAAAGCTGACTTTTCACATTTGCAGAGCCCTCCCTAGTCTCTGAAACCTGGACTCCACAGAAGAATCTCGAACCTCACATCCCCACGAACCAGAAACCGAAGCCTCCTACCACTTCTGCAGACTTCCAGACAGTTCCTTCTACTTTGGAGCTTTTGCTCTCAGTTTCTTGTGCTCCCCACCCGCCTAGGGTCACCCCCACTCCCCTCGTACCCCATCAACTCGAGTCATGATATTTAACATTTTCTCCAAATTTCCCCCATAAAGAACCAACGTGCACAAAAGCATTGGTGAGCCATGTGGACTTGACACATTATCCCACTGGGAACATGGAATACCAGTGTCTGCCCCGACCCTGACGGGAAACCTCAAAACCACACTGCACACCTCCTTTGTTCTAAGTCCCTCTCACCCTCGGCTCTTGGGGGAGGAGGGAAAAGTATCTCCCCACACACAGCATCCAGCCACGTGGGTTCCAAAGTCTTCCCTTCCCACCACTAATGCAGAGCCATCCAGCCTCCCCATTCCCTCGCCCGGGGCCACACGAAACCCCACAATCCTCCGAGCGAGACACACCAGGTTCCCCTCCTCAGATGGCAGTTGTAGTCATACGTTACAAGGAGGGCTTTTTAACTTTACTTTTGCCTCTGGTTATACACAGAAATACAGGGTTCAGCTTCATTTTTGTTCAAAAGCATGTCTCTCCGCTGGGGTCCGTTGTCTGAGGGAAGGCACCTGCAGGTCAGCAGCGAAGTCATCACTTAGCAGGTATTAACTGTGACTTCTTCTAACTAGGAGGAATTACGCCCTTCACCTCCAAACCCAAGGGGTCTGCTGACGGGAACGGCTAATCTAGGTTTAGCAAAATTTTCTATTTTTTCTTCCCGACAAGAATGCAAGCTGAGGAGATTTTGAGAAATGAGACAGGAAAGAAAACTGAGTGGGTTTGAAGGAACTTCAGACAAAACATCCAGGGAGAAGACCTAGAAGAAAAGAGATGTGACAGGGATTTAAGAAAGAGCAAGAGAGAAAAAAGCCACATGGGAAGTGATGAAATTCCTTCATTTCTCCCCAGAACCTCAGTAAGAGCCACATTAGTCATCATTGTAGAGCTCAATATATGTGTCTTTCAAAAGCAGGAACATGCCAGGTCCCACCTGAGGGTGGGCAGAAGATGGAGAGCAGAGGTGACCCGGGAAGTGGCCTTGAACTTCCCTGATAGGTATTGCCCCTGAGTGAGATGACCAAGTGGACACAGGGGGTAACGTTTGCCTGGGGTGGGCTCATATGCAATTAATTGACACAAACAGTGAGTTGTAATACAATAGCACCCACTAAATGCCCACCTCGGCCTAAGCCTAACCGTAACCTATAAAGTTATTTCAAGCTTCCTCCTAAACCAGGAAATTAAAGGCTTACACTCTGCATCGGTGAGAAGTGAACCCCAAAACCATATGTGAATCCCTTTCCTTCTATAAGGTTTTTATTAGCTTTTAGCATCCTCCCCCCCCAAAAAAACAAAGTCAAAATCCTCCTGAGAATGAAGAAAGGAACTTCTTGTCTCCCTTGTTCTGTCATTTCCTCCCCAGGGTTTTCCTTCTTTTATCCTTCCTTCAGCCCAAGCCTCCACCAACCAACTTTTCTCTCCGACAAATGTGAATAAAGCGAAAGCAACCAAAAAATAAACAAAGAGGACCCTCCTGTCTCCAGGTGGCAGAAGCAAGGAGATCATGTGGCGCCATCTGATTGGTTCTTGGGTCCTTTCTGAACCACATCCTCCTGAGCCTGGATGTCCACAGCGAAGGAGAGCCCTCCAACACAACCCATTCTTTTTGTTTTCTAACCTCAGCCTGTCTGAAAAAGCTGATATTTTCTAAAGGACTTTAATAATATGAGTGAATGTGGGAAATCAACAAAGAAAAGTCAAGTTCACAAGTTTAGTTTCTGGCCCTGTGATAGCCAGTGTATTGTCCCCAGATGCCCAGGATCTGGTCTAGATTCTCCTCCAAGAAAGTTCAGCTTTTAATGTCTTTAATGACTTGTCCTTGTTTCACCCTCTCTCCTTCCTCGGAAGATGTCAGCAGCAAGGGTCACAAGTTCAGGTGACTCGAGGGCCAGACAGGAGACATAAAAAGATCCAGCCTGTCCAGCCAGCAGTGCACGGTGGCAGCCCTCACCCAGCAAAGGCTGGTTTTCACCATGTGGACATACACACCCAAGGCTGCCTGGTCTTCTAGTTTCTTTGAGAAAAGCCAGAAACACAAATTTTTTTAATGGAATGTCACAATGTTTAAATGTCTGTAACCAGTTCAAACTTTCTTAAATATTCTGTGTGAACCAAATAACCCATCTCTGCTGGTTGGGTTAGACCGATAAGGTTCCAGCTTACAAACTGCGGCTCAGGGCCTGAGGCCCCACGCTTCCTGTGGCTCACGTTGCCTAGATGCCCATCCTACACACTCACCCACCCCAAGGGGAATAATGACTTTCCTAGGGTAGAAATTTTGAGAGCCCGTTTACACTGAAATACACTGTCGAAACACAGCAGCATCTTCTCTCAGCCTCTCTTTTAAGGAACATCGAAGAATTTTCTTGAAATTGGCTATTGATCTGATTGATCCTCATTCAGACTAATGTTTTGATTAATGTTTTCCTTAGAAAGTTAAGAATTTTCTTCTTTGTTTTTCAGAAGTCTGGGGAGCAAGGCAGTCAAAAGGGTAGATACGCTTTATTTCTAAATTACAGCTTCAAAATGTAGGTGCCCTACAACCACAAAGTTCTTTTAAAATAATCACAGGATGAAAGGTAAAATTGTCCTTTTTACCTGACAGGTAAAGCTGTCCTTTTCAGTTCAGTTCAAGGAGTATTGACTCTGTCCTTACTGGCATGGCCGAGTCCCTGTCCCAGGGAAGCTCACGGGGTCACTGACAACCTCTGACTTATAGCACTGCCACCGCCGCCCCTGTCACACTGGTGCTGCGGGATCATTTAGAGTGCCTTGCTGAGATGAACTGCTAATCCCAGGGCTTCTTTTGCTTCTTGAAAACAACTTTTTTCAATAGGCACTTAAAATGGAGAAATTGACTGAGATTACTGGGGTACACATCTCTCTTTCAGAAACTGTGTCATCGCCTCAGCGCAACCCCAGCAATAAGGGCGGGGGTCAAAGGCCAGAGATGTGTGACTTCTTGGCCTGTCATGTTTTAGGTCCTGTTGGGTACCTAGAACCAAGCATGTCTTTACTCCCTGGATCCCCCAGATGAGAAGCCCTTCAAGGGCCTTCCTCTCCCTTCTGGCCCACTGTGTGCCCTGCACAAAATCATGTTGTGGAAACATATTTCGGCAGCAAAAATAGGTAGTGATATCCTGACTGAATGTGAATTTTATAAAGTGGACAAAATATTTAAAACACTTAAGTTCATTCACTCAAGCAAACATTTGAGAACATACCGTTTATACATTAAATTATTACACATAGGACCTTTATCCATGTAACTATTTGCATTTCATGAAAGCACTCTCCCATGCACGATCTCATTCAATCCCCACAAAACCCTCTAAGGTAGAAGAAACCAATGGGCTCCCCCCCCTCCGTTTTACCGCTGGGGAAAGTGAGGAGAAGTGACGAACCCTTGGTTACTGTGAGTATGAAAATGGACACCTAAATGTGCACCTCAGGTCTCTGACTTGAGAACGGGGCCTTCTCCCACTTCAATGGGCAGTGTTCCGGCACAAGATGTGGCAGCAAACCTGTTCTTAAACATTTACAAGAAAATGCGTCAACCCCAGCTGCAAAGAATTCCTTCTCAAATGGTTTGTTGCATCTCAGCAAAGATTCTTTGTGAGTTGATGGAACAGATCAGCACCTGAGGGAACTAGTGAGCTATGTGAGGGGCCAGTGGATGTTAAGCACCATGCCTGAGACACTGAGCACTCTGCCTTCCTCAGCAAACATCAAAGCAACTATAAGCTGCAGTAATGGGGCTTCTGCAAAAGCACCACTCAGTCCTGGAAGCCTCAGGGAGCCGGGGAAGAGGCATCGCTTCATTCATTCCATACCAGGGATGGAACCACTGTGCCAACATGCATGTGGGGACCCCACTCCTTTCCCATTCGTAGTCCCTGTCCTTTTGGAGGGGCTGATTCCTGCCCCTACCTCTGAAGAGGGCGCATGCCCCCCGCCCAGTCTACCAGGGTGCCTCACCAACAGGACCACAGGGACTGATTCAAGAGTATGTGACCCAAATCTGTCCAGTCAGACCTCCTCAGGACTTTTGCTGGAATTATTGGAAAAGAAGCATCCCTTTTAAGCTTAGAGGATGAGCTATAAAGATGAAGTAAGACATATCTGCCACAATGTAGGGAGAACCTACTCAAAAATGAGGCCAACACAGAGAGAAAGCAAAGCTAAGAGATACAGCAAGAGTTTTGATGACCTTTGAGCCCCTAGATATAGTCAAGCTTGAAATCATTACATCCCAACACTTCGGAATTATCTCATCCAATAAATTCCCTTTTTTTTGCTTAAACAAGTTTGAGTTGGTTTCTGTCACTTGCAATCAAGATTCATGACTATTAAAGCTAGTGTCAATCAGAAGCAAATGTTTGTAAAGTTGTGTAGTTAAATTATTTTTTAGTGTTTTAAATTTTTTGTTCAAAATTTTGTAAAGAAAAAACATATAATTATGTGATCGTAGCATGTTTGAGAATACTTTAAATGTTATGTTTATTATGAATGGCATTAATCATTAGTATAAATAGAATTACTACTAGAAATGTTGCATTGGTAAATTGCATGAGCATGGTTAACAAAATCATGCCTCAAGCTTGGATGTGCAAGCAAGATAAGAGGAAAGGCCACACTGTTGTGATTTCTTTCATCTCACCAGAGGAAGGAAGGAACTGAGGCAGAATTTGGAATTATTTATTCATTCAGTGGAAACAACAGATATTATATGCGGTCAAGGTTCAGTTGTGAATGAAAGAGGATTCGTGGGGCCAGGCAAGCTTGAGAATTTCTTGGGCATCTTATCTGCCACTTTGTTCTACCAGGAACTATTACACAAGTACTCTAGATGCACAGGGTTTCTCTTTGAACCCGTCAGTGTTGATAAAGGAAACCCTAGCTGAGAGATGACAGAACTCGTCTGTGCAATAGTGTTTGTGCATTGGTTTAGACTGTAGCAGTTGTGGCCTCTCATGCTCCCCCAGACCCTTTCATCAACAAAGAGAATCAAGTCATCACATCGAGGAGGGTAGGATCAGGTCAAAATTAATCTGTTACCTATTATTTCAGGAATGCAAATTAAGTCACAAATCGGTAGAGCTGAAAGGGAGCACAATGATCATCTATTCCAACTCCCTTATTCTAGAAAAAATGAGGTCCAAAAAGGTCCAAAAACGTCATGTCCGAGTGTCTTGGGCAAGGAAACACTCTGACACGATAGAATGATGAAACTGGAGTATAGCTTGTCACAGGGTAAAGAATTAAATTTAAAATACCATCTTCCTCCTATTTCCTCCTGCTCTTTTTCTGTAGATTGTTTATATGCCATTCTGCACACGGATCATCTCCCCAGAATCTTTGGAGTCCATATCGTTACTTAGGTAAAAACGACTACCTGCTCCTGGTTCGACCTCAAGGCCTAAGTTCCAGTCATCAGCTTTTTAGGCACAGAAACTCAACTTTGAGGTAAGCAAGGGTAACCTCATCTCTTCCTTTGCATTACTCACCCCTAAGTCCCTGAGGTTGAATTAAGGTCCTGATATGTCTTACTGTCACCCCAGGGTCTCAAGGCTCCTGGATCCCAGTCCAGATCTCTTTCTGCTACATCAGGTGACTTTCAGAGGAAGCTTGCATGATCAGGAAATAAACCCTCCAATGTTAAAACTAGGGGGAACCTAGAATAACCCCCTAGGTTTGTGAGAAAAGCAAGTACCAGAGAAGTGAAACTCCTAGTCCAAAGCCACACAGCTGGTTAATCCCCAACTCAGCCTGGCCATGTCTCCTGACTCACTGACAGAGCTCCTCCTCACATTGCCCACTTCCCCTCTCTCCCAAATCATGTTAACTGTGTGGTACTTTGCCCAAAAATCATGTCCCTGAAATGTCTGACTGTAAAGCAAATTTCTATAACCCAAACACCACTTTTTCACTGACTGCTTTCGTGAAATGGCAAATCAGTCCTGAGCAGATTACGTGGCTGAATTCAATATGGTAGAAATCAGCTGCAAATTATAGTAACAGTCAAAATAACTCAAAATGACTCAAAATAAGTCAAAACTACTGACTAGGACAAGTAGGAGCATTACGTCCATGTTGATTTTTTTCTTACTAGAAAATACAAAAATTTCATGGTATAAGGACACTTTCCCCACCACATTTTAAAAGATTAAGTCATTCAACTAACGTTTATTAATGTGCCAGGCTCCACTCAAGGTGCCAAAGATACAAGAGTGATCAAAACAGTTTTAAAAATCACTGCCCTCATGCAAGTACACGCTCTTACATTCTAGTAGGAATCACATATTTAATTTTTTTTGTTTTCATAAATCAATTCAAGTTAAGACAGTTTGTTGATGCGCTTGCAAAGCACTGTGAAAAGTACACAATCCATGGTCTTTGTCCTTTAAAAATTTAAAGTAGCTGGGGAGAAAACAGACATGCAGCCACTCACCAAAACAATTATTGATAAAACATATACATGATGGAGCCACAAAAATTCATGATCTCAAAATAAATCCTGAAAATAAATCAGAGGAAGAAAAATCAGAGGCAACGTTTCAAAGCAACAATCTTGTCAAGGGAAGAGAGAGGGGAGTCTGGTGTGGAAAAGGCAGAGCCAGAGAACGTGACCCAGCAAGAGCTGGCCTGTTTGAGGTACAGTGAAGATGCCTCCCACCTGGGCCAGGGTGGGTAAGAATTGCCTGGACCCTTGAAGGCCTGACTGAGATGCTGTAGATTCAGCCTATAAAAAATCAAAGCTACCAAAACTTTTAAGCGAGACACTAACACACGTGGAGTCCTCTCCTGGCAGAACGCACGAGTCCCCGTGCTCGCTCATCAGACGCATGCTGCACGCTGTGTGTGCTACGTGCTGGGTGAGGAACCCATGTGATGGCCACCTCCCCTGGGGAAACGGACACTGAACAAACGAATGTCATGCTTGGGAAGAACTGTGAGTGAATTAACAGGCCTCAGAGACAGAGCTTCACAGGGAGGCCCCGTCAGACATGAAAACCTCTAAGGAGGCAGTGGTCCCGCTGGACCCAGATGAAGGGTGAGGAGGACCAAGTCCCAGGGAGAGGAGAGCAAAGCGTCCAGGGAGGAAGCAGACTGTGAGGTCTGAGGCAGGGACAAGAGGTGGCTTCCTCAGGCAAAGGTGGCCCCAGGCCCCACAGCAGGGCTGGGGACAGGGGTTGCAGAGAGGCAGGTCAGGTCAGAACTAGGAGGATGTCACAGAGCTTTAATAAGGAGTGCTAGGATTGCTTTTTCTTGTTTTAATTCTAGCTGCTTTGTGGACAGTAGATTGGAGTCAGGAAAACCACCAAGAAAAGCAGTAGCTAGGCTGCACTGGGGAAATGCTGAGAGCCCGGTGAGGGCTCTGAGAACCAGGAAACAGAGCGTTTGCACTGTCCCCTCTGCTCTTTCCTCGTCTCAGCCAGGCTCACAGGGAACAGGGGCCAACATTACGGACAAGTCCAACACACCTGACAGATGCTGCAGCCCAGGCCAAGAATCTCTCTAGAAACGACGTGTCTGCCCCTTTGCCCCAGTGGCTCAGTGGTGCTGTAGGTACAGAGGCCGGCCTGACCGTGGGAGGTGAGAGAAGAGAGCAAACCTGTCCCTGCTTCGCCCGTCCCTGCCCTGCTCGCTGCCTCTCCAGAGCAAACTTCCTCCCACACCTGCCGCCCCGGCAGGAACATCCTGGCCCCTCCAGCCCCCGTGTTCTCAGGACTTTGCAACACCAAACTTGTGGCTGGGAACTTTTGAAGCACAGAATCTGGAAGAGTCAACAGTCTGACGTTCGCGTGTCCCTCTGCCTAAGCCCAGCCTGTGCCCGGCAGCACCTTCCAGCTCTTAAAGAGCCAGCTAAACCGGCTTCTTGTAACTGCCCTGGGGTTTTAACAGCTGCTCCGCCCGTCAACTGCTTCCATCAACTGCGGCTAACTCAGAACCGCCTCTGAGTTCTCACCCCCACACTGACCCCACACTCTTACCTCCTCGACGTCTTTGCTTTGCTTCTTAGCCTCCTCCTCCGTGCTCTTCCCCAGAACCAGCCCACCTTCTGAGAGTTTCTCAATAGTGCTGAGCGCTGGTGATCACCTCCATCAGCGAGTGTCAAGCCTTTTCAGGACACACTTAAATGCATTGTCAAAAGCATCACCAAAAGCTATTTCTTAGGAAGAATATAATGCTATGGAGCATTGTTCTGCCTAGGTTGACCATTCATAAGATTTGTCTGAAGTCCTGGGTCTGCTCTTCCGTTCTGCATCAACACCAAGGTTGTGACATCTGGACTCAATGTCCAGAAATCCATTATTTCCAATTTTGCACAGTTAGAACTGGGGGCTGCTATGTAGCCAGACTCTGCCCTGGATGTGCACTTTCCCCGGCCTAGCCGGCCTCAACCTCTGCTGGCCAAGGTCCTCCGGCCCATTTCCGTCCCCTCATCCTCCACCTTCACTGGAGACTACACTCTCTTCCCCTCACAACCAAATTTCTTGAAAGTTTGCTCAGTTTGTTCTCCCTTTCCTTACACCCCTCTGCCCACTCTTTAATCCACTGCCTTCAGGTGTCCCCAACCACAACACGGCCAAAACTGTCTTCTGTTAAAGACACCAGGGAGCTTCTCGTTATCAAAAGCTACGGATAGGTTTGTCCTCATCTTGGGACATCCCTGGGCCACTTATTCCATCATGTGAGCACTCTGTTTTGAAACTCTGAGCTCTTTGTGTTGCCAGGCTCCATAGTCCACAATCGGCTACGAAGATGCATTTAGACACAGCGTCTTCAAGAAGTTCCGAGTCTGGTGGGGGACATAGGCTGTTTTTTGAAATTTGTTGTAGCCAATGTGCTTACTCTCTAATCTTCTGTGAGTGGGTTTCTACTTCCCCAGAGGTATTTATCCATCTGCAACAGGAGGTGTTGGCCACTGCACAGACACCTCCCTGCTCAGCAAGTAGATAATGAAGGGCTTATGCAATTACCCAAAACTCCCTTGGCCAGTGAATTAAGCGACCATAGCTGAACTAAACTTGCTTTAGATATGGAGTGGGCAACTCTTCTAGTATCAGGGAGAGGTTTTGACCACGAGCAGGTTTTTAATTGAGTCTTGATGCTCCCATAATAAACTATCTCCTCACGAATAGAGCAAAGCTCCCACATGTGTGACCCCGTCGCTCTTGAGTCTTCTTTGCCACCAGGCACTCCTGGGAAGCACTGTGCTAAGAAAGAGCTGACTATCTGTTCGGTTCCAGGGGCTCAGCCCTCCCTGATCTCCTTCTTGGAGTCTGACTCGATTCCTGGGACTGGACAGTCGCTCGGGCAGTAGTGCTGTGGCGCCCAGGACTGGGAACCCTCCCAAATCTCTTTGCAATTCGACTTCCCTACAGCTGGCTGCTGAAAGCGAAGAGCGCCGCTGCTATGAACAGAGACTCTACTGCTGACCAAAGCCTTGCATGGCTTCCACAGAGAGCGCTGCCATGACTTTTCCTCTACCATTCCCAACAGTGGGCGGGAGCTCTGCTATTGGTAGCTGCCAGAGTTCTGCCAAAGCATGCAGACACTCCATGATGCAGACGGCCCAGTCTCTGTCCCGGAGTCACCTGGGCCAAACTTTGCAGCAGGATGCACTTCCCACATTCCTAGGGAGCAGGTCTCTGCCTTGATCCTTCTCCCCTCTGGGCCTGTGTGGGCGCCTTCATAAAACTTCACAAAAGCCTACCTGAAATACTGCCACACCCCCCAACCCCCGCACACACACACAGTTACTTTAGGTAAACCTGGCATCTTCAAATGTGCCCACATGTCCATATGTTGCAATTGGCATTGATCTCCGTTCAACACAATAGAGTGGGTGCCTAGAGAGGCACATGAGGGTGGGGATTGGGGATAAAGCAGGAAAAATGAAATGAGATGGGTGCCTTTCACAGACCAGTGATGATAATGAGCCAAGAACCAGGGAGTGTGAACAAATCTGTCTCAGCATCGAGTGCTGCCTGAGAGGAGATGCTGCCGCTGCTTTGACTACATCCTGGGGACATAAGTCTGTCCTCCAGCTTCTGCTGTCTTCTTCAGAAGAGCACCTCTGGGCTACTGGAACCGCTTCAACTGGATGTGCTGAGAGCTGGAAGGTCCTGGGAGTTTATGGCCCTTGAGCAGCCCCTCACCAGCGGTTGATCACTGAAGTACAGGAAGCCCACCGTGCAGCCAGGCAGGACCAAGACTGCAACGTGACTTAGGCTCCAGGGCTCCCCGCTGGGTCAGCAGAGGCTGAAACTCCACCTGGCTTGGCTCCTTCCTACTTGCTTCCCCTACTCTCTAACCGGTTTCTCCTGGGAGAATGTTCTTAACCAATCACTTGCGTCTGCCTCAGGGACTGCTTCTGGGGACCCCACCTAAGACAATTCCCAGCACGCAAAACGAATAATAAATTGCTATCGCCAACCTTGTGCATGCAAAGAATAACATGTATTTTCCTATAACCCAACCAAATTTCTACTAAGACCTCATGTCCCCCAGATTGAATAAATTCTTCAGTCAATTACAGGTTTGTTGCCTGTGATATACTAGTAAACCAGGATCTCCAGGGAAAAGAAAAAGTCCTGACTTCTAGCTTTTGCTAATTTCCGTGATATAAATGCTCCCACCATGGCCAGTGTCAAACTCCCAGTATGATTTCACTCAATGGGGCTGGAAAGAGGCGCACACAAGGGGATCTTGTAAGCCAGAAGAGCCAGCTCCAGCATGCCACCTTCCGTTCCCCAGCCCCCACTCTTGGGGTTCTGTCTGTGTTACTGTGAACACAGGTGATGTTGTGACACTGGGTGTGGTGTTGCCTAGTCCTGAGTCACCTGTCAGACTTTCCTCGTGCATGGCCAAGTGGTCTCTCAGTCCTGCTGATGTTGTCCGCTACCTTCATGACATATAAGGCTGTCTGTGGCCCTGTTTTCAAACTGCAGCATGACCTCATAATTCTCCCCCTCTGGGTCTTGCTGCAGTCTCTGTGTCCCAACAGGAAGTAGGGCACATCTCCTTACGCTTCTGTCTCTTCCTTCCCCAAGCTTGGAAAATCTACCAGAGGATGGGAGGTGAAATGGGTTAAATGGGGGTGATGGGGCACACCACTTTCTTTCTGAACGATTTTCAGCACTTTGCCCCATCTCTTCTTCCTTTGGGACACTATGATTAAAATAACATTAGTTCATTCATTCACTGAGCTAGACTTGGGGAATACAGTGAACTAGAAAAACCAGCTTCGTACTCCCACGGAGCCTGTCTTCAGTTTCTGTTCCTTACATTCAGCCATGTTAAAAGCTACCAGCTGCCTAGGAAAGCTTTCTAAGCAGAGGAAAGGTCAGTTGCAAAGGCCCCGAGGCAAGAACAAACTTGGTGTTTAAGTAACAGAAAGAAAGCCGGTGAGAGTGGCCCAATGCATGTTATAGGAGGAGAAGTAGAATAAGATTCAGAGAGGCAGGCAGAAGCCAGGTCATGCGGGGCACATGAGCAAGGTGGGAAGGGAGATTTTTATTCAAAATGCACAGGGAAACCACTGAAGGTTTGTAAGAAATACAGTGATATAATTGGATTTATGTTTTTAAAAGATTGCTGTAGCTGCTTTGTAGTGGAAGCGAGGAAATCACATAGATTAGGCTCTTGCAGAAAATTGAGTGAAAGAAAGTACTAGTTTGAATCAGGGTTGAGATAGCGGAGACAGAAGGAGAAGTATTTAAGATACATACTGAAGGTAGAAGTGACAGGACCTGATCACTGATTGACGTGGAGCATGAAGAAGATGAACAGAGGAAGCCTCCTTGGTTTTGGGCTTGAGCAATGGATGGGCTGTGGTCTCTATCTGAGTTGAGGAAGACACAGAAAGGACTCACTGTGTTGGGGGAGTATGAATTCTATTTTGTACATGTTAAACTGAGATGATTATTAGACATCCAAGTGGAGATGTCAGGTAGTTAGTCCAGTATGAGAGTCAGGAACTCAGGAGAAGAGGTACAAGCTGGAGACAAAAATGTGGGTCATCAACATGTAGGAAGGATGTAAACCTTCCTTTATCCATGACCTGGGAGGAGAGGGAGGGTGGAAATGAGGTAAAAGAAGTGGAGTCAGCAGAGGAGCCTAAGAAAGAGCAACTAGAGATGAAGAAAAATCAGAAGAAAGTGACCACAAAGAGAGACAAATTTTAGGAAGCGTATCGAATGTTGCTGAGTCCGATGGGGATACAGAAGCTCCGCATGGGTGGGGCGGCATGGAGCTCCCTGGCAACCTCGACAAGAGCCATTTCAGTGGATGGTGGGCGCAAGTGCCAGAAGGCAGGGGGCTGAAGAGTAAACTGGACCTGAATTCCTACTCAGAATGACTCAATAGAAAGCAAGACATGTGTGGTGCAAAAAAGAGAGGAGATGATTGCAGGAGAACAAATGCTTGAGAGAGTAAGAGGCAACGACAGTCCAGGCAGATGCAGAGGGACAGCCCTTGATAGAAACAGAGACACCAACCAAGAGGAAGACAGAAAATAAAGGTATAGGAGAAAGTGGGTTTACGTATGTGGCCATGAGAAGGTGGGGCTTCTGTTTATTTTTCTCTGGTTTCTTGGTGAGGCGTGAGGCAAGATCTCAGACTTCATAGGTTCTCATACAAAACAGATCTATTAAGGACTGTCTTGAGAGTAGAAAACTGCTTCCCCACCACCACTGGTACCTAATTCAAGAACTTACATGGAGCATTCAACAGTGAATGTTTACTGAAGACTGCGTCTGTGTTAATCCAGAATATATATAGCTGTATCTGGGCCTAAGATCATTATTTCATAAATCTGAATGTAATTTATGCATAGGCAATTGGACTATTTCTGGAAGAACCAAACTGTCCCTCTAACCATGATTTTGGTGTCAAAACAAAAGCCATCCTTGACTGAGTTCTCCATTTCACAAGTTTTGGTGTCTAAAAGAGGCAGGCCTAGTCTGACTAATATTGCCGGATAATAAAGTCTTTTTTAAAAAATGGGGCCACAATAGGGCCTCCTTTATATCAAAGGGTTATGGATATGTATTTTGTGATACAAGATGTGCAGAGAGTTTATTGACACATATTTGACAGTGCCTTCTTTGCGGTTGGTTGGAAGGGTAAAGTGGGTTGACAGAGAATAGAGAACCTGACAAACTCTTTCCCATTGGGAGTTGGGAGGGTGAAATGGTTGATGGAAAATGTAGGTTATGACAACGCCACCACATGGAGGTTTGGTGGACAATGGAGATTATGATGCTTTCCCCTTGGGTGGGTGGGAGGGGAGTGGGACTGAAGGAAAACAGAGATTGTGACTATGCCTCTCCCCACATGGCCAGGGAGTGGCAGTAGTGGAGAGCATGTGATGACTTGACCCCACAGGGCCCTGGGTGGGGTCTAAACAGGACCATATTGACCTGCTTGGAATGTGCAGGATTGGGAGAGCAGGGGGGAGCGCTGTCTGCTCTGAGGCTGGAAAGATCAGCAGGAGTCTCTACCCAGCCAGACACAGAAAGGCCTGTGATACCAAGGAAAGCCCCGCCCACGCCTCAGTGTAATTGGCCCTTGAGCTGCCTCTCTTCCGCCTTTTGGCCAGTCCCAGCTGACCCCCAGGGCCCTCACCTCAACGCCTCCAGTGCTGCCCAGTGACCCCCAGTCTCTCTCCTAGAGTCCACCCGCATCAGCAACATCTAGAGACCACCTACCAATCCCTGATGTGTCTCCCACCCACCGCCTAGCTGTGGTGGAGCCAATGGGTGCAGAGCTCAGAGCCCGCATGATGCCCCTGGGTCTGCAACTCCTCAGACTCTACCACAGTCTGTCCCACTCAGGAACTTCTTCCTTGCTATGCTATGCCATCCTCCCCGTTGGCCCTCAGTCATCTCTGCCACCTCAGGCTCTCAGTACCTTCCCTAGTTGGCCCACATGCAGCCTCCCCTAATAACCTCACCTGTCCGTGGTCCAGCCCCACAGGATCTCCAGTCTGTGTCTTCTGGAGTAGGGGAAGGATGTCTCCAGGCAGCAGATGGGAAGGTAGGGTGTGGTCGCTGTGTGTCTCCATAGCCATTGTTGGATGCTGGACAGGCTGATGGATTGCCTTGTCACCTCTTTCATCAGCTACCTCCAAGGATAGAAAGTGGAAGAATGTCCTCAAGCTAGCAAGGACCTGGGTAAAGGGAATCCAGAGTTGCTTGTGTATCCACCTTGGGACTGTGATGGGCAGGAGGTGGCCCGTGGCAGGCAGGGAGCCCACATTTTCATGTGCTCTTCATGGGTTCTCCTCACGGCCCTGGGGGCTGGGTCTCCCATCATGCCCACTTTCAGGGTCACAGCAGTCACCTACTTGAAAGTGTACCATGAGAGAGGGGTTGGGCAGAAAATCCATGCCAGGGCCTTCTGTCTGAGGCCAACACCCTTGCTGGTCCTGCCTGTGCTGACAGGAGCATCTTGACCTCTCAGAAGCAGAAACACGAAGGCTCATGAGGCCCCGACTCAGACTCAGCATGTGTGAGCACCTTCCTTGTGTGGGGACCACACTCAGGACTGGGGATACAGGGGGTAACGAAACGGGGCTGCCTGCTTTCAGGTTGCCCAGTGTCATGGGGAAGGGAGATAGCAATCAGACGGACCCACAAACGCATTTGTGATTACAGTGGTGATAGGACAGTGAAGAAGCCAGGGGGATCTGAGCAAGCACGGGGCCAGGAGGGCACGCTCGAGAAGATGACTGAGTGGATGATGGGCATGCCTAGCCAGGTGGCTGACACCCAGTGTGAGGGAGGAGCACACGCAGAGGCCCAGCGGTGTGAAGGAGATGGGCCAGTTCTGGGAACAGCCGAAGAGGAGGGGGCTTTAGAGCTGTGGGCATGGGCAGGTGAGGAGCCCTGTTCCTGAGACCGCAGCAGCTGATCGGGAGACGCAGGCCTGGCAGACCCCTTCCCTGGGAGCTGTGGAGTGGGGAGGAGCCCTGGATAGTCAGGGATCAGAGCATCTGCATATAACAAAATGTCAACCTAGCAATGACTGGGAAAAAGAATGTGAAGTTCTTCTCTATCCTGTAAATAAGTTTGGATTCTCTGTGCCAAGATTAGGGCCCTGTCTCCGTCATTCTGCTCCATCACCCTCCCATGGCTTCCACCCCCGAGGTGCCACATGAGGGGGTCCAGCCATCACATGCCCACTCCATATCTGCAGGAGGAAGGAGAGGTGGCAGCGAAGGGGCTGCTGCCTCACTTCCAGATCCTCCTCAGAAATCCCACACAGCCCTTCTGCTCAAAAATTAGTCACGTGGCCACACCAGGGCTCAAGGGAGCCGAGAGACTGGTCTTCTTGGGATGGGTGTGTGGCTCCATAAGGAAGAGGAAGAGGGTGTGTGCATTGAGATGACAGGAGCCGCCTGAACAACTGCCAACCCCCTACTGGCATGTCCCCGACAAGCTCATCTGATGGTCCGCAGACGAATTCCTGGGCAGGAGGTAGGTTCCCTCCCTGCAGGGACTGGGGGACACAGGCCCTTCATCCTCGGGGTCCTCCCTCCTCTGGGCCAGGCCTAGACTTGTCCTCTGACTTGCTTTCACAGCAGAGACCCCAAGGAGTCCACTGGGCTGTTCAGGTTCTCCATCTCTCTCTCTGTTTTTTCCCTTGTTTTGTCTTGTTTTACACTAGTAAAGATATTGATCTGGGTGAAGGGCTGTGCTCTGTCGATGGCCCCGACTGTAAACCATTCGTTACACACTTGTATTCATTACACGTTTAGCACTGACTGCGAGGGAAGCAAGAGGCTAGGACACTGGAGGACACAACAGAATGAGACATGACTTTGACCTACAGCAGTCTATGTCTCATCAGGAGAAACACACATTTTGGTAGTTAGTGGAATCAGCACAAGAAACATTTAGATATTTAGATTATTCTGGGGATGAAGTGGATCAGCTAGGGTGCCTTCAGCTTCATGTCACAGAATTTCTGGCCCAAAGTGGCTTCAGTGAAGGTAGCTATGATCCCACCAACAAGGAGCCCAGCGTCGGGAGGCCCCAGGGCTAATGAATGCATCCTGTCAGCAGGGGCAGCCTTGCACCAGCTCCTCTGGGATTCTCTCCACCTCTTTCCTCAGGGTCTCACTGTGGCTGCTACAGCTGCTAACAGCACATACTCACCCTACCAGGTCAAAGGCAGAGAGCGATGACTGATTCCTCCCATCTGCCTTTCTTTAGTTAAAGAGAGAAAACTTTCCCAGACACCACCTGCCTCCTACAGAGGCGTCCTCTCGGGCTCTATTGGCCAGACCTGGGTCAAATGCCCTCTTTGCCCTCAGCCACTCCTAGCAAAGTGGAAGGGGAGGACCGTGACTGATTCCCTCCAGTCAAGATTCATTCCCTGGGAATGGGCCACTCCTTCTGGCCCACTGCATCAGGAAACCAGACGATTTACATTTTATTTATTGGTATTACTGTTATTCAGTGTAGAGGAAAGAAATGACTGCTGGGGAAAATACCAACAATGTTTGCAACAGGAGGCAAGGAGGTCAAGGACCAAACGTCCAGGTGTAGATAATGGATTGTCACTGTGGATGTAGAAGTCACCGAAATGACGGCAGGGGTGTGGTGGTGCCAGCAGAGAGCAGGGGTAATGTGTTCAGTGAGGATCACAGAGATGGGGAAGGGGCAGACAACTGCATAGGAGGGGGGATGGGTGCCGTCCAGGAAGGTGCTTCCACCTTCTCAGATGGGCAGCCTACTCCCTCTGTTGCGCTGGACCCTCAGCGTGAGGACCCTTCCTCTTCTTGGAATCTCGTCTCCTCTGTCCTTGCCCCAGGCCACCCGCAGCCCGCCTACCCTGCACTCGATCTCACTTTCCTTGAGGTCCCCTCCTCAGAACCGCTGTCAGATGGGAAAAGCTGCAGCCGCAAAGGGAGCAGTTGCAGTGTTAGGATCCAGGTGCGCTTAGTGTCACCATGGAAACCCAGGGCGGAGCTTTGGCGATGGGCGGGGCTCCAAGGAGGACCCGAGGAACAGCCCACCCTCCGCCGGCTCTCAGATCCCAGCTGGTCCTGGGAGCACCTGGTGGGGCTGCCTCCTGTGGGCAGGTCACTGCCCCCACCCCCAGTGGTTCCACCTGCGAGATGAAGACTGCAAGGGGAGAGGGAGCCAGGCGCTGCAAGGGGCAAGGGCCTGTGAGGGCACCTGACCGCCATGTAGTGGATTAAGGATGGTGTCTGCTCTGTGATGTCAGGAGGGCAGTGGTGAGAGCCTCCTGGCGATTGGCCAGCTGACCTGCCTGGTGATTGGACGCACAAGCAAGACTTCGCCCCACCCTGTTGACAACCATCTGGCGATTGGTACGGGGCACGGTTGTGACGGCAGGAGGAGGCAGGGTGATTATAAAAGCCAGGGTGCCGGCGGAGGCCTCACTGAGGGGAGAGACGGCATTTCCACGGCAGCCTTTCTTGCTCTTCCCAGTGTTGTCTGCTCTGTTCTCCAGCCAGATGACCATGCCCTTCCACTCCCACCCCCACCCACCCCACACCCGCCCTGCCCTGGGCCTGTCGCCCACACCCTGTGCTCCATCTTCGTGTTCAGGTTCACCTTGGCGTCCCTCTGGGGTCCCGCAAGTCCCCGCATCCGTAACCGGTGCCTCATGGATTTGCGCCCCTGGGCGCTCCTCACCTACTGCCTTCCCAATAGGCAGGGGTAAGTTGAGCACCAGGAGTCGGAGTACAAAGGGAGGACCTCACCAAAGAGTACATCAAGACAGGGAGGACCTCTCCCAGACCTCCAGCATGGCAACCCAGTTCAGCACAGGGCAAGTGAGTCTGCTAGACACCCAGCCCACTGGAAGCCCCTGACCCAGGGCAGCTGCTGACACACACACACCCATCCTCCGGGACCCAACCCACTTGCACATGATGTGTCCAGCCCCAAGTCTTCCATGTCCATTTCCCGAGTCCTCATCTGCCTGTGGCTGTCAGCACCTCTGCCAGGCCCAGGTGAGCTGGCTGGAAGAGGCTGCTCCCTGGTAGAAGAAATACCTCTCACAGTAGTCATTGTGCACCCCACCACCATGCTGCACTCTGAGAATCTGAGCCCAGAAGTCGCAGACAGTGAGGAGAGCAGCCTCAGAAACCTCCCATCGCCTCCTGGCAGCCTCGTCCCTGGCCATGTCCTTGGCTCCCAGGTGCTGCCCCAACCACCAGAAAGGGAAGAACCAGTCCCAGCAGCCCCTCCTGCTCACTACAATTCAATCAGTCCGTAAAAAAGATGGAAGGTCAGGAAATAGAGCAGGGAGAACAACCTGAACACAAAAAAGTGGGGCATCTTGACCCACACGTGAGACATCCAAGGCTCCAAGTCTAGGCAGAAATCCATCTTCCAATGGAGGTACCAGGTCAGGGGCTGTCTGTCAAGGCAGAGGTTGCTGCCTCTGTTAGAGGCGGGCTCAGAAACATCAGTGGTTCACAGCCAGGTGCCAAGGCTTGGAGCTACTCAGAGCAATCTCCCTGATGGTGTTAACACACAAATTTGGAGTTCTCTTACCCTGTGTGCATTTTAAAAGCTAGTTATTATAGCATCAGCTTTTGGGAAAAGAAAACAGCATTATTGCTAGATCAATCTGCAAGGAACCAGGGAGCGTATGCCCACAAATCTGTCTCCAAAATCCAGAGCTTGGGGTAAAATTTATAGGATGAAGGGTAGGGCAGTCTGAAGTGTGGAGATAGATGATTGGAGGTAAGGAGAAGAGAGGTAATTGATGATCTGCCCAAACATAGTCAAGCTTCCTAGTTCTTCATAGGACACATGTTCACAAAATGGTGGTGTTAGCATGATCTGAGGGTGGAGTTTTCAGCTGTTTGATGTCAAAAAGGTCACTTATCAGGCATCTGTGCAGGCCCAGTTGGGTTGGTGGTCTCAACTGACCTGAACTGGTCAAGGGGTCTCAGTTCCTGAAAAACCACTCTTAGTCACTCTATTGATAAGATTGGGTCAGTTAAACTGGTCCTAGAGTGCCCATGATTATAAATCCCCGCCTTTTTTTTTTGTTCATTACCCAATCTTGAGGGAGATGGGGTGACAACTGCTCTAGCTTCTTCCTGCTGATAAGGGGCATAGGTTGTGCCATCTCATTGAACCAGTCTCTTAGTAAGGCAGTGATGCATATGGGCTCCCAAAGTTAGGCCTATATTGTGTAAGCAAGTAACCACATATTGAACAAGAAGTATTTCTAGAGAAACAAAAAGAAAAACAAGGTTAATGATGGGAGAAAATTATAAACAAGTTTCTGAGCCTAGGGGCAGTCAATCAAGATTTCTAGATGTCAGAGTCAAAGCATCTTTTTTGGTTTAAAATGTCTCTGATGATGTCACTGGGCATTCAGGTATCTGTCTGAGTGGCTTATACAGCAACAGGCATGAATCTCTCTTAAGTTTATATTGAGTTTTCCAGCTTCAGTTTCAGGCCTCTGGAAAAAGTGATTTCAGTTCTCAATGATCCCAAATGAAAATGATGGAAAAAATTGAAAACATTAGTTTGGAGATTTGTAGCCAGATATCTCAGGAGAAGGAGCTATCTTAGGAGAAAACCTCAAAGATAATTAATAAAACTGGAATCTAATCTGCACAAATGTGTATTATGGTTTCTACTGAAACATAACTTTTCTCTCTAGAATCACCCTCATTTTTACCAAAGATAGCCAAATTAAGACTAATTGGCTGGCAAAATAAGTCTAGTTTCAATCAACTTGTCCCAGCTATGTACATTTGTACAGCAAGAATAGCAATTGATCATAAAGGCTCTTTTAAATCTACTTTGCTGGAACTTTTTATAAGGAATCTCAGATTGAACTTCAAAGGCCTCTTGCAGCCAGGAAAGTCAAGCCAAGGACTTGTCATCAGACTCTGCCTGCAATACCTGTAGATTTTGGTAGATTCTTCTCTTATTGAGGTTTCCCAAAATGACCTGAGGTTCTTCACACCTGCCAGACAAGTGACCTTCTTTACTCACTTAGTAAGATTGCTAGGAATCCTATAAGCAAGGTACCCAGCCAATATTTCCAAGTAGATTTATTTCATAAAGTCAATCGTTGTTCCTCAAAGCTGTCTGGCTGTATCAGAGTCTATGCATGTTTTCCTCAAATACGACATTCCAGACAAAGCCTTGGTAATCAATGTTTCCAACTGTGTCCTGTAATGAGGAGAACAGATTCTTATTGAACCTATGCAAATGTCTATATTGCCATGAAAATAAGAATACTCATTCATCAAGAGTTTCCAAACTCTGGAGGGATCAGGTAGGGAGAAAAAACAAATGTTTCCATTTTGCTTACAGAGGTATAATTTTACCAAATTGCTATAAGTCATAGTTAGCTTAAGAGGAGAAAAGCTTTCCTTAAATCTGGAAAAACAAAACATTTTTAAAAATCAGCAATATTTCAAATGAACAATTGTCAAAATCATAATCATCCTCATCAGTTCGTTTAGTCCCATGTAATCAACTCTTCACCTTGATCTTCTGTTAGTACTTTTATGAGGACATCAGTTTCTCTGTTAGAGTTCTATAATTTCTTACCCAGTTCAGTTTTATAATCTGAAAGTTTATCAGAAACCTTCATTCTAGAGCAAGTGTCAGAGTCCTCTGCATGAATCTCTCTGAAGATGAAATACATCTGCAAATACATCAGAGTAAAACAACTGTCTGAAAATGACAAAAGACTCAAAAAGGGCAATTGACAAAGAAACTTGATTATTTCTGTGATGTACAACACTTTAAAATAATAGCTAGAATTATGGATGACAACTAGGACAGATCAGAATTTTAGGAATGTTATATAATATTTAAAACAGTTATATCAATAACATTCACCCACACAATATAACCTAAGAAGATTTATCATCATTTATTTGACAATACTTCCCATGTAATTCAACATACCAAATAAGTCTAATTAGTTTAATATCTCCTTCTTTATAGAAAGAGAGAACAAATTCTTTGAGAAGCCCAGGGCCTCATTGGAAATTCTCAAAGTTTGAATTTGAGAGAAGTTTCAAAAATATCAAAAGGATTTAAAACATTTAGGCAAATAGGAAACAATGCTTACTGTGAAACAATGCTTAGCTATCTACCCAACCAAAGTGACAATAGAAGATGTTAATGGCAAATACACAGAGTTAAAACATTTTTTAAAAAAAACAGCCCTAAGTTCTCTTAATAGAAAGATTTCAGCCTTTTAGAACATAGGAAATTATTTTGACAAATCACAGAATTTCTGTCTTTTAGATAGACTTACTCAAAAATAAAGAAAAACCTCTTATAATCTTTTTATCAAGAGCAGACAAAAAGTTTAAGAAAATTATCCTTTTAAGAGAGAGAAAACCAAATTCTAATTTTGTACCAGCTTACTTTTTGATATTAAAACTCATTCACTTAATTAAATTTATTTTAATCTCAACCAACTTGACCATGCACAAAACTCTTTCCTCAGGGTTACTCTTCCACAAACCTTCCATGACTTTCTTTTTACATTCAAAATTTGTCCCATGCCTTCTTTCTTTCTTCCTAGTACTTTAGGACAAATTTGTCTTTCTTAACAAAACAAAAATATTTTCATTCCTTAAATCTTCTTTACTAAAACATACATCTCACATTCCTTAATTTTTTATATATTGACATAATGTAGATTGGCAGATCCACAAATACTGTATAGAAAATATCTCAGTATGGCACAAAACATGTTTATCAATAAAACCCAAGTATTTTCCATTTTCTCTGTAATACAAAGACAAAGGTAGATAAATCTATGTTTAGTAATTAATATCTAATATTGTATCTTACATAGAAATGACCTAGGTACTCAGTAAATTCTCTCATTTAATTCAATGTAGCAAAACTCTAAAGTTTCAAGTTACCAAAAGGTTTTGAAGTTATTTTAAGTATATACACCACAGCACATAACTATTGTTAAAAATTTCACCCAACACTTTCATCTTTTTCACATCTATTTCATTTACTTGTTCCCAATAATTATTTAGATTGCCTACAAAACTTCATGAGACATTAGACAAAATAAGCTATTATTTTCAATTATTTTTAAAAACCAGTTTTGTAACAGAGATAGCATGAGCTTATTTGACCAATCAATGTAGGATAAAGATTGCATGTCAGCATTATGTCCATTGCTGATGACTTTGAAGACAGCCTATTTCAATCAAGTCAACATACTTAAATAAACTTCCATTTACCAAAGATTATTTTGTATCATGTTAACTTGAAAACATTAGGGTCAGGTTTTATTACATTTAGAAATAATTTATATAACCACTTACTTTAAGCCAATTGAATAGAGCTCTTTTAGAAATTATACCATCCAGAGGTAAGACATCACACATACATAACACACATATAGACACACATGCACAAAGACTACACAGTTTTGCTGGGCTTTTTGTATGAGGGTTCCCTTTTCTCCACATCCTTTCCAACAATTGTTGTTTTGTCTTGGTAATTATAGTCATTCTAACAGGTGTAAGGTGATATGTCATGGTCGTGGGGTTTCATGTTCACACCCAAAGACTAATTACAGTCCATCACCACACACATGTGCCTGTTCATTCCTTTCACCCTCCTCCCTCCCCCATCCCCTCTGGTAACCACCAATCCCATCTCTGTCTCTATGTGGCTGTTTGTTTCTGTTTTTATCTTCTACTTATGAGTTAGACAATGTGGTATTTGACTTTCTCCCTCTGACTTATTTCACTTAGCATAATACCCTCCAGGTCCATCCATGTTGTCACAAATGGCTGGTTTCATCATTTCTTATGGCCGAGTAGTATTCCATAGTGAATATATACCACATCTTCTTTATCCATTTGTCCTTGATGGACACTAGGTTGTTTCCAAGTCTTGGCTATTGTGACTAATGCTGTGATGAACATAGGGGTGCACATATATTTACACATTCTTGTTTTCATGTTCTTTGGATAAATATCAGCAGTGGAATAGCTGGATCATATGGTAGTTCTATTCTCAATTTTTTGAGGAATCTCTGTACTGTTTTCCATATTGGCTGCACCAGTTTACACTCCCACCAGCAGTGTATGACAGTTCCCTGCTCTCCACATTCTCTCCAACACTTGTTATTTCCTGTCTTGTTAATTATAGCCATTCTGAGTGGAGTGAGGTGATATCTCATTGCAGTTTTGATTTGCATTTCCCTGATAGTTAATGACGTTGAACATCTTTTCATGTGCCTGTTGGCCATTGGTATATCTTCTTTAGAGAAATGTCTGTTCATATCTTTTGCCCACTTTTTAATTGGGTTGTTAATTTTTTTGTTGTTGAGATTTGTGAGTTCTTTATATATTTTGGACATCAACCCCTTATCAGATACATGGTTTGCAATATCTTCTCCCAATTGTTAGGTTGTCTTTTCATTTTGTTGATGGTTTCCTTTGCTATGCAGAAGCTTTTTAGTTTGATGTAGTCCCATTTGTTCATTTTTTCTATTGTTTCCCTTGCCCAGTCAGACATGGTACTTGAAAATATGCTACTAAGACTCATGTCAAAGAGTGTACTGCCTATGCTTTCTTCTAGAATGAAGTGTCATTCTTTTGTATGTGGCTGTCCAGTTTTCCCAACACCATTTATTGAAGAGACTTTCCCCTCTCCATTGTATGTTCTCGGCTCCCTTGCTGAAAATTAGGATGTCCATATATGTATAGGTTTATTTCCAGGCTCTTGATTCTGTTCATCGATCTGTGTGTCTGTCTGTGCCAGTACCATGCTGTTTTGGTTACTATAGCTTTGTAGTATATTTTGAAATCAGGGAGTCTGATACCTCCAACTTCTTTCTTTTTTCTTAGGATTCCTTTGGCTATTCAAGGTCTTTTGTTGTTCCATATAAATTTTAGGATTCTTTGTTCTATTTCTGTGAAAAAATGTTGTTGGAACTTTGATAGGGATTGCACTGAATCTGTAGATTGCTTTAGGAAATATGGACGTTTTAACTATGGCAATTCTTCCAATCTAAGAGCACAGAATATCTTTCCATTTCTTTGTGTCTTCTTCAATTTCTTTCAACAGTGATTTATAGTTTTCAGTGTACAGGTCTTTCACCTCTTTAGTTAAATTTATTCCTAGGTATTTTATACTTTTTGTTGCAATTAAATGAGATTGTATTCTTAATTTCTCTTTCTACTATTTTTTGTTAGTGTATAGAAAGGCAACTGATCTTTGTATGTTGGTTTTGTACCCTGCAACTTGACTGTATTCATTTATTATTTCTAAATAATACACAGATGCAAAGACTCCACAGCTATTGCTTTAAAATTACTGCCATGAATCAGGTACAATAATATAAGGTTCACTTGGTATGAAAGAATAATTGAATCCAAATTTTGTTTCAAGCTTTCTCTACTAATATTTGTGGTGAAGACACCAGGATGCTAGATTTTAGGCAAAGGCACTCTATAGGAAGTTTTGCTTTCCTTTTTTCTTTTTTTTTCTCTTGAGTCTTATGAATTGGTGATGGGCTAGGTAACCATTCCCAGAGAGGAAATAAGCCTTTTTGAGATAAAGGAACTGGGTGGAATCTGAACTGCCTCTAGAGTGGCATTTCCAGTTTTGCAATGATTTTTTAAGGACAGTTGCTCTTAATTCCTCAAAACTTGGTTTGTGACTTAAATGATCTACCTGTTAAATGTAACTTAAGTTGATCTACCTGTCCAACTACATCATCCTTTGTTTGTTTCTTTCCCTTTGGGTACTTAGTTGTATATTAACTTAGGGAACAAGGCCCCCAGAAAAGTCCCTATCAGGCTCTGAATGTCAGCTAATTTCTGACTGTAAGTTGCTAAATCTATTCAAATATCTTGTCAGCTCTCAGCTTGGATGAGCAGTAACTATACCTGGCAGTAGTGAACAGCAGTTTCCCAGGAAATCTCTCAGAGTCTCATTAACTCTAGGAGTAGATTATGCAAGTGTCTACAAAGCCATGACCTAATATGCTTTTCTTTTAGGTACCTTTTATAAGTGACTTTCTTCTTTCTGCAACAACTTTCAATAATGTTACTTCAGAATTTTGAAGTCTTTACTTTTAAGTGCACTTTCAAATGATCTTATCTAATCGGAATATTCCTTCTAATGGCCAATGTAATTCCCCTGAAGCTGATAGCAGTGTGGTAGGACCCTTAACCGCAAAAAGGAGTGTAACCCACATTTCTGTCCAGCCATCTCTGACCGAAAAATGGGGTGCAACTGCATTTTTGTCCAACCATGTTTTGGAGACCTCACAACCTGATGATTGTCAAGCAAAGTTCTCAGGACATGAAACAAGCTTGGTAAGACTTTGCAGTTCTTTGTAAATATTTACAGCTTCTGGAATCTTTAGGTTTTGAGTAATCGTGCCAGAAGATGGAGCACTTGATTCTTTAAAGATTAAAGACTTTCCCTGTTCCTTGGTTTGGAAACTCAGAGCTCAAAATGGCCACAGTAATTTTAAATGATCTCAGATTATCTTTCCAGCTGTTCACAGTTATCCCATTTTAGGGGGCTTTTCCCAAGGTGGCTGCAACAAGTAAGGTAATTTCTAAAAAGAGTTTATTACCATCACCAAGAAACTCAGTCCCCAAAGAGCCAACTTTAATAAATAAAACAGGGGCCGGCCCAGTGGTGCAGCAGTTAAGTGCGCACGCTCTGCTTCAGCAGCCCTGGGTTTGCCCGTTCAGATCCTGGGTGCAGACAGGACACTGCTTGTCAAGCCATGCTGTGGTAGGCTTCCCACATATAAAGTAGAGGAAGATGGGCATGGATGTTAGCTCAGGGCCAGTCTTCCTCAGCAAAAAGAGGAGGATTGGCAGCAGATGTTAGCTCAGGGCTAATCTTCCTAAAAAAATAATAAGAATAAATAAATAAAACAGTCAGACATAGACAAACATGAACAGACACAGAAATCCAATACTCTGGGACTCTAACCCAGGATGCTCTGGGACCCTACCCCAGAGTTCAGGACTCTAACCTGATCCTTTGAGTGCCCCAGTGGCCGTAACCCTTTTATATTTTGTCCCTTGGAGCAGGACTCAAACCTACAATTCTAGCCTTGGGACTTTAACGCAGCAAAAGTCTCCCCAGTGGGGACTCTAACCCACAATCCTGACAAGGTTGTTAGAAAATTTAGGCACAGGCACATTTTAATGAGGTCACTCACCCAAAAGACATCTGATCCTGGTGCTGTTTCTTCTCTTAAAAGGAAGAAGGGTTCCTGGGGGCCTGGGGCACCATGGCAGGAAATGGGATCTAATCAGTTGAGCCTCCAGACAAAATCGTCTGGGCAGCCACTTAGGGTCAGTGAAAAGACCCCACACCCCACTGGGGGCTCCAGAGCCTCGGGCGGGCAGTCACAGGACCTAGTCCCTTTGTAGTCGCCAAAGTTGTTACCACACAAAACCGGGGTTCTCCTACCCAATGCACATTTGAAAACCAATTATTGCAGCATCAGCTTTTGGGAAAAGAAAGCAGCTTTATTGCTAGATCGATCTGTAAGGAGACAGGAGGCATATGCCCTCAGATCTGCCTCCCCAGTCCTGGGCTTGGGGCAAAATTTATGGGATGAAGGGCAGGGCAGTCTGAACTGTGGAGACAGACGATTGGAGGTAAGGAGAAGAGAGGTAATTGAAGATCTTAGCAAGCATAGTCAAGCTTCACGGCTCTTCATAGGACAATGTTCACAAAATGGTGGTGTTGGCATGATCTGAGGGTGGAGTTTTCAGCTGTTTGATCTCAAAAAGGTCACCTATCGGGTATTTGCACAGGCCCAGTTGATGGGCTGGTGGTCTCAATTGGACTGAACTAGACAAGGGGTCTTAGTTCCTGAAAAACCACTCTTAATTACTCTGTTGTATGAGATGGGCCCAGTTGAACTCGTCCTGGAGGACCCATGGTTACAATGGGTCACAGTGCCCAGGTGCTGGTGGGCTCATGGCCTGAAGACCTTTGGCCTGGGACTGACTTCAGCCTGATGTCCTGGTGGCACGTCACTTGGGGAGCCTTTCTCTGGGGAGTTCTCTTGTCCAGAGGGAGCAAAGGTGGCCATGCGTTAGAACAGGAGAACGACCGGAAGTTGGAGGAGCTGTCCGTGGAAATCCAGCGTCTAGAGAAGGGTTTGACAGACTCTGAGGGAAAGCTCAAGTTAACCAAAACAGCTCTTAACACCGGCAGGGAAATTAATGAAGATCTGCGCAAGGGAGTGTCCGAGCCAAAAGGTTTCCTAAAACTGTGTGAAGAAAATCAAAAGCCAAAAAATCTGCTTGTCAACTTGGCATCACAGCAAGGACATGATTTAAAGCATCTTCCAGACGACCAGGCCTCCCTGGACACGGCACGAGATGAGGAGGTGGGGGTGCCAGCAAGTTCCGGAGGAGACCGGGCCCTGAGCCCAGAGGAGTCCCGGCTGAGCCCCTCCAGGCTGAGGACAGGGCCTCCCGAGGAGGTGACAGGGCGGGGTCACAAGGACAGGCCGAGCAGTGGAGCTGGCTGCTCCCGGGCCGTGAGCTGGGGAGCTTCCACCAAGAAATGCGGGGTTGCTGGAAGCTTTTGCCTTCCAGGCGACATTTCCACAGTACCAGGGGCTGACATCCTCACACACGGCCACCCCAGGAGGACATAAAAGAGAGCTGGGGTGGAATGTGGTCCCTCCTTGAGTGAGGTGGCGCGAGCTTCACGACGTTTGTGGGTTTTAAATACAGAAGTGTCCCGGGTGGTTGTGATGGACAGCCCGGGGTCGCAGTCACTGCACGGCCGCACGAGCAGTCGCATCCTCCAGCTGGCGAGTCCGGACAGGGCCAGTATCTAATTTGACCCTGAGAGCAGAGCCGTGAGGGGGCAGGGGTCCCCACAGCTCTGAGAAGGTGCCTGGAACCACAGGGAGGCGACACTGAGCACAGCCTGCCCGTCCCGTCAGCGCTTCTCGCACGTGGTGACTCCTCTGAAACTCAAAGCTGCGCTGAGGTGGGTGCCCTCCTGCTGGGAAGGAGGCGAAGCCGGGTCCGCACCCGGTTGTTTCTGCCGCGACCGCTTCTGGCTAAGACCTCCCAGCCAATTTGTGGCAGACGTGGGCGCGGACCCCGACAGGACGGCTTCCAGCTCCACCCGCCCGGCAGCAGGTGCTTCTCCCCCCGCAGGCTCCTGTCTCCTGCGGGCCTTTGATGAGCAGATGTGCCGAGCAGATATGCGGGGGAAACCCGGGGTGGGGAGAGGCTGGAGGCAGGCAGGGGCAGCAGGCCCTGACCCTGGGGCAGGTGGGTGGGGTGAGGGCCGCAGGGGAGGGACTGGAAATGGGGGCCAGGGTTGGGCACTGCGTGCTCAGGGCCACGAACCCCTTGCAGGATAGGGGAGAGACGTGGGATTCGCTCTCATGCTCTGGGGGCAGGGGTGGAGGGACAGAGCAGGCGAGCAGGAGACAGGTGGGCACAGGTGCTTTGGGAGATGGGAAGGTGTCTGTGGACATGGAGGCCGGGGCCCCTCCAAGAGACAGAGCTGAGAATCGGTGATGAGTTGGATGCTGGGGGCAGGGAGGGAGGAGGCGGCCAAGGTTCCAGGCTCAGCCCTCAAGTGCGATGGGCCCCTCAGCTCCAGGGACTGTGGCTGGAGCTCAGGTGAGGTGGGGACCCCATGAGTGGGCCACCTGAGGCTCAGGCCGAGGTGGAGGTGGAGAGCCTGGGGCTGTGGCCCAGGGCGGTGCTGGAGGCCCACGTGCTCATAGCAGCCGGGCCTAAAGGGAGGAGAGTCATCCAGAAGCTGGGTCTGGGGGAAGGTGACCTTGAGGGGGACTGGGACGCTGTCTGAGACATTTCCTGGGCTGCTGGTTTCAGGAGCCAGTGGGGAGGGTGGTGGAGCCCAGGTGACTGGGAGCTGAGGGGAAGTGGCTCAGCGCTGGTGTTAACGGGATAAATGTGGTGTCAGACGGCGAGGACCCGGAGGAGGTGCAGTGTGAGGAGTGACATTTGGTGAAGGTCTGCCATGGGGTGGGCACTGTGGGACCTGGACCTCTGGGCCGGCCCTCCCACAGGCAGAGGCAGCATTTCACAGCCATTTCCTATCAACTGGGGGTCCCAGGTCTCCTGCACTGGGTGCGGACTGAGGGGCAGAGGTCAGAGGGCGCAGGGTGCACTTGTGTGGTCCCAGCCCTGGAACCCTCCACTGCTCAACTGCTCAGACCCGACTCACCTGCATCCCAGGTCCTGAGACACAGCAGCCTCCTGGAGGCCAGAGCAGCAGGACCCGAGTTTGGGGGTGTGATCTGAAGCTGCTCATTCCTTCCCAGCCCCCAGTTCCCTCCTCTGTAAAACGCAGATGATTTGGGGATGGGGTGGGATGAGCAGGAGGCAGGAGATGACAGGGGTTGGGGAGGGGGCAACAGGGGCAGGGGCCTGATGGAGTCCCAGGGAGGCAGGGTCCACTGTGAGCCGGCTCACCTCCTCGTCATGGCCCTTCCTTCCCGAAGGCAGAACATCAGCTCTGGGAGGAGCGCAGCCTGAGTGCTGTCTCTGCCCCACACCCGGCCGTCTCTGCCCACTTTGTCACAGGCTGCCACAGCCCAGCACCTGCATTCCACAGACCCCTCCTGTCTCCTCCACTGCTGCTCGGCACCCACATGTCAGGTCCTGGGCCTCAGGGAAGCTTTGAGCTCCAGGAAGCCAGAGTGGGATGGCTAGCTTTAGGGAGCTATTCTGTGACATGTTGATAAATATGGCATATAGTGTGTGTGTGTGTATATATATATACATATAGAGAGAGAAATATTTATAGATTCACAGAAAGCTGCAGACTGTACAGAAATGTCCCAGGTACCCGTCACCCATTTTGCCCCAGTGTTAACATCTTAACATCACTTACAGTACTGATACCAGGAACCGACATGGGCACAGTGGGCGTGTCTGGTTCTGTCATTTTATCATGTGTACCTTCTCGTAACCAGCAGTACAATCCAGGTGCAGAACTGCTCCATCAGCACAAAGACCTCCCTCATGCTGCCACCCCTGCTCCCACCATTCCTACCCGTGGCGACCACCAATCTGCTGTCCACCTTGGGAGTTTTGTCAGTTCTACAATGTTACATGAATGGAATTTTTCCCACTCAGCAGCATGCCCCTGAGATCCAGCCAAGTTGTGTGCGTTCTTTCTCTGTTGTTGCTGAGTAGGGTTCCATAGTGTAAACATACCACAGTTGTCCATCCATTCACCTTTGAGGGACACTTTGGATGTTTCCAGTTTTTTGGCCATCACAAATAAACTGCAGTGAACATCTCTGCACAGGTTTTGGTGGGAACTTAAGTTTCGTTCTCTGGGATGATGATCCAGGAGTGACTGCTGGGTTGTAGGGTACGTTTATGTTTAGCTTTTTAAGAACGTCTCAGACTGTCTTACAAGTCTGGCTGTACCATGCACGTCCTCACCAGCACATATGAGAGATCCACATTCTTGCCAACATTTGTGTTGTCACTGTTTTTTCTTTTAACCAGCTGTTCTAATAGGGGGGTAGTGATGTCTCATTAAGGTTTTCATTTGCATGTCCCTAATGGCGAGTGATGTGGAGCATCTTTTCATGTGCTTATTTGCCATCTGTGTATTCTCTTTGGTGAAATGTCTATTCATGTCTTTTGACCATTTTCTATTTGGATTGTTTGGTATTTAACTGTTAAGTTTTGGGAGTTCCTCGTATATTCTAGATACAAGTCCTTTGTAAGATATGTGGTTTACAAATATGTTCCCCTAGTCTATAGCTGTCTTTTCATTATCCTAACAGTATGGTTAATAGAACAAAAGTTTTTAATTTTGTTCAAGTTCAGTTTATCATTGTTTTCTTTCATGGATAGTGCTTTTAGTGTCATGTCTAAGAATTCTTCACCAAGCCCTAGGTCCTGAAGATTTTCTCCTATGCTTCCTTCTAAAATTTTTGTACTTTTACATTTTGTTTTTAAATCTATGCTGTGACCAATTTGAGTTCGTTTTTGGATAAGGGATGAAGTTTAGGTCAAGGTATTTTTGTTCATTTGTTCTGTTTTTCCTGTGGCTGTCCAGTTTCTCTGCACCATTTGTTGAAGAGACTATCCTCCTCCATTAAATTGATTTTCACCTTTGTCAAAATCAGTGAGTTGTGCTAGTGTAGGTCTACTGCTCGGTCCTCTATTCTGGTTCATAGAGCATGTCTTTTCCTCCACCAATACCACAGTCTTGAGTCTTGAGATGGAGCATACTGATTCCTCCCATTTTATTCCTTTTCAAAATTGTTTTAGCTATCATAGTTCCTGTGCATTTCCAAATAAACTTTGGAATAATCTTGTCTTTGTCTATAAAAGAAAACTTTCTGGGATTTCTATAGGAATTGGGTTAAACAAGCATATCAACCTGGAGAGAACGGACATCTTTACTGTGTTGCATCTTCCAATCCATGAGCATGGTATGTCTCTCCACTCACTTACATCTTCAGTTTCTTTCGTCAGTGCTGTGTAGATTTAAGCATACAAGTCTTGTACTAGATTTTTAGATTTATATGTTTTAATAATCATAAATGGTATATTAAAATTTCGGTTTCCATGTGTTCATTGCTAGTGTATAGCAATAAAATATCTGTGTGCTTATGTTGTATCCTGAAACCTCGCTGAACTCACATATTAATTCTAAAGTGGTTTCTTGTTGTTTTGTTTTGATTGTACATTCACTGGAATTTTCTACGTAGACAATCATGCTGTCTATGCAAAGGGACGGTTTTACTTTCCCCTTTCCAATCTCTCTGCCCCCCTCACTTGCCTTACTGCACTGACTAACTTCCTGCACGATGCTGAATGAGAGGGACGAGAACGGACATCCCTGCCTTGTTCCCGATCTTAGGAGAAGAGCATTCAGTCTGTCACCATTCGATGTAATGTTAGCTGGAGGTTTTTTTAGATGCTCTTTATCAAGTTGAAGAATTCCCTCTGTTTTGATTTTTTCTGAGAGTTTTTATCATGAATGGGTGTTGAATTTTGTCAAATGCTCCCTCTGCATCAACTGATGTGCTCATGTGATTTTCCCTTTTTAGCCTGTTGATATGGTGGATTATGTTGATTGATTTTCAAGTGTTGAAACTGCCTTCCTCCCTGGAATAAACCCCACTTGATCATGGTGTACGGTTCTTTTCATATAGTGCTGAATTCTATGTGATAATGTTTTATTGTGGATTTTTGGCATCTCTATTCATGGGGGATATTAGTTTGTGGGGTTTTTTCTATATTATCTTTGTCAAGTTGAGTGTCACAGTAATACTGGCTGCATAAAATAAGGTGGGAAGTGCTCTCTTGTCTCCTATTTCTGGAAAATATTATGTAAAATTGATGTTAATTCTTCTTTAAATGTTTGGAGGAATTCCCAGTGATACAATCCAGGCCTGGATGTATCTTTTTTGGGAGCTTTAAAATTATCAATTCAATTTCTTTGATAGTTATAGGGGTATTTAAATTACCTATTTCAAGTGGGGGATGGATAGTAGTTTGTGCTTTTTGAGAAATTGGTCCATTTCACCTAAGGTGTCAGTTTCTGTCGGTGGAGTATTCCCTTATTATTCTTTTGTTGTCTGCAGGGTCTAGGCTGATATGCCTTGTTTCATCCCCAATATTGATAATTTGTGTCTTCTCTTTTTATGTATCCATTTTGCAAGAGGTTTGTCAATTTTATTGATTGCTGTTTCATTGATTTTCTCTATTTTTCTTTTTCAACTTTGTTGATTTCTGCTCTTACTTCTATGCTTTCCTTCCTTCTGTTTGTTTTGGGTTTATTCTGCTCTTCTTTCTTCTAGTTTCTCAAGATGCAAGTTTAGATTATTGACATAGACATTTATAAAACACTCCAATCAACAAAAGCAAAATTCGTATTGTTTTCAAGTCCCCACAGAACATATAACGAGATAGGCTGTGTCGTGGGTCATGAAACAAACCTCAACAAATTTAAAAGAATTGATATCATACAGAGTATGTTCTCCAACGACAATGGAGTCATACTAAAAAATAATAGAGAGATTACAGGAAAATCTCCAAACTCTTGGAAACTAAACAACACACAGCTATAGAATTCATGGGTCAAAGAGCAAGTGTCAGGGAAATTAAAACCATTGAACTAAATTAAGCATATTAAAATTTGTAGAACACAGTTAATGCAGTGCTGAGAGGGAAATTTACAGCACTAAATGCTGACATTAAAAAAGAGGAAAAATCTCAGGGGCTGGTCCTGTGGCCTAGTGGTTAAGCTCAGCATGCTCTGCTTTGGCAGCCTGGGTTCAGTTCCCGGGCGCAGACCTACACCACTTGTCAGCAGCCATGCTGTGGTGGTGTCCCTCATACAAAATAGAGGAAGACTGGCACAGATGTGAGCAAAACTGATAAGAAGAGGAGACAGACATTAGATGGTGTTGGCTGGGGGTGTTGCTGAGTTTCTTCTCTATCCCTGTGCATTTTCCGTGTAGCTGTTCTATTGCTCGTTGAGAGGGCAGCGTTGAAGTCAACCACCATAAGTGTTTTTCTTCTTTCAGTTCCATCAGTTTTTGCTTCCTGTGTTTTGCAGCTTTGTTGTTTGTTGCATACACACTTAAGAGTGCTGTGTCTTCTTGGTGAAAGCATACTTTTATCTTTCTGTAATGTCCCTCTCTGTCTCTGGAATTTTTTTTGCTCCAAAGTCTACCTTATGTGATATTAATATAGCCATCCCTGTTTTCTTTTAATACTCACATGTCTTATCTTTGTCCATCCTTTTACTTTCAATCTTCCTATATTGATACATTTGAAGTGAGCTTTTTGTAGACAGAATATAGCTGAGTTACATTTTTCTAATCCACTCTGCATATCTCTCATTTGCTTTATTTAGACCATTTACACTTGATATAATTATTGATATGTTAGGGCTTAAGTCTGACATTTTATTTTTTGTTTTCTGTGGGTTCCCTCTGTTTTTTGTTTCCATTTTTTCTTTACCTTCCTGTGGGTGACTTGAACATTTTTATAATCTTATTTTGACTTGTGTTTTTCAGTGTATCTCTTTGTATAGTTTTTTGTGTGCTGGTTCTAAGTGTGATGTTACACGTACGTAACATCACAGTCCACTGGTCTCCACACTTTACAGTTTGAGTGATGTGTAGGCACCTTACCTCCCCTTAGGTCACCTTAGCCTCCCCTGTTGATAATATAATTGCATTCAATATTCCCTTTTCTTATATTGAGAACCACT
Organism: Equus quagga; assembly: GCF_021613505.1. Taxonomy (NCBI): domain Eukaryota; kingdom Metazoa; phylum Chordata; class Mammalia; order Perissodactyla; family Equidae; genus Equus; species Equus quagga. The sequence goes on along the minus strand of NC_060275.1, from coordinate 59,964,354 downwards.
ATCAGAAAAAAATGTTATAATTTTTGCTTCAACCATCAAACATAATTTAGAAATATCAAGAGGAGAAGAAAAGTTTATTGTATTTACTCATATTTTCACTCTTTCTGTTTTTCTTTCTTTGTGATGTTCCAGGATTTTTTTTTTAATTTCTTTCCTCTCAAGAACTTCTTTCAACTCTTCTTTTAGGGTAGGTCTGATGGTGACAAACTCTTAATGTTCCTTCATCTGAGAGTCTTGATTTCATTTTCGTTCTTTAAAAATATTTTCACAGAATATAGAATTATGGGCTGGCAGTGATTTTCCTTCAGCACTCCAAAAATGGCATGCCACTTCTGGTTTCTAATGAGAAAGCCACTGTCATTCAAGTGTTTTCTCCTCTATAGGTAAGACGCTATTTCTCCCTCACTGCTTTCACGACCTTTTCTTTCTCTTTAGTTTTCAGAAGTTTGATAATCATGTGTGGTCTTAGTCTTCTCAGGCTGCCATAATGAAATACCACAGGCTGGGGGGCTTAAACAGCAGAAATTTACTTCTCACAGTTCTGGAGGCTGGAGGTCTGACATCAGGGTGACAGCGTCTCTTCTCATAAGGGCACTAATCCCATCATGGAGGTCCCACACTCACAACCCCATCTAAACCTAAGTACCTCCCACAGGCCCCACCTCCAAATACTGTCACATGGGGGTCAAGACGTCAACATGTGAATTCTGGAAGGACAAAACTCAGTCCACAGCATGTGTCTTGGTGTAGATTTCTTTGGATTTATCCTGTTGAGATTTTGCTCAGTTTCTTGAATTGTTCAATTAATGTCTTTTGCCAAATCGAGATTATTAGCCATTTTTTCTTCAAAAACTTTTTGATCCCCAATTTTTTCTTTTCTCATTCTGGGATTCCAATGACACGAATGCTAGATTTTTTGCCATAGTTTCACAGGTACCAGAGGTTCTGTTCTTTTTTTCTTTTCAGTCTATCTTCTCTCTGTTGTTTAGATTAGGTAATTTTTATTGTTCTAGCTTCAAGTTTACTGACTCTTTCCTCTGTCTTCTCCAGTCTGCTATTGAGCTCTTTTATTGCATTTTGAAATTTCAGTTTTTGTGTTTTTTCAGTTCTAAATTCTCAATTTAGTTCTTCACATCTTCTATTTCTTTGCTCAGACTTTGTACATTTTCATTTCTTTCAATCATGTTTGTAGTTGTTTGTTGAAGCATTTTTATGATGGCCACTTTAAAAACCTCATCAGATAATTGCAACATCTGTGTCATCTCAGTGTTGGGGGTCTTTTGATTGTTTAACTTGTTTAAGATAGTTCTTTCCTGGTCCTTATCCCCTCATCCCCAACACCAAATTGTAGTCACAGAAGGAGAATAGTCTGCTGGTCACCTCACCTGGAAACGCCAAAGGTCAGTCTGTCCCTCTCCCTGCATCAGCCCAGGGCAGGCCTCTAGTCCTCCCACATCCACCTGGGCACTCCCTTGGGGGAATGGACCCCTCACCAGCAACTCCAGGACCAGGTGTCTCATGGAGGATTCTCCCTCTAGGTAGCCATCTGGGACCTTTCCCAGGCTCCACCCAGCCTCCTCTGGCTGCAAGCCACAGATGCCTCTGATGCATTCCCTCTTGCTCAGGTTAATCAAGGCCAATCTCTCAACTTGCACCAGAAAACCAGGTAATACAGAACTGCTAAAATAAGTTGACTTTTCTCATAACCCCAATTAGTTAGAATGAAGGGAATATCCTCACTTCCCCCAAAACATGGATCAGACATTTCAACCTGAGTCCATCTACACCCAAAGTGCCTCCCCTACCATGGATCATGGCTGGCCCCATAGACAAGACAGTCCATTCACTCATGGATAATGAAAACATATATTTGGGAAACACTTTTGACAAAAGTAACCCCAAACCCTTTCTACATGGAAGCTGGCTTGATGAAATGGAAGTGATGACCTGAACCACATTCTCGAAGTCAGGAAGTGGAAGTTCAATTCCACAAGACTTCTTCAGCTGAACTAAAGATGAGCTTACCGTGTTCATCTCACGCTCCTCAGTGTGGCAGCGGTGCGAGGCCTGGACTGGAGCGGGTGGCCCAGGGTGCAGCTGCAGCGATGCCCCAGATGCAGCTCGCTGGACTCAGGGTTCTGTGGGTATCGCAGGACAGTCAGCCTGGAGGAAGCATCCCTGTGCAGAGTCTTGTAGAAGCCCCTGCCTTTGTAGACATCTGCTTTCTATTATGAAAATGAGTGCAACTAGGCGGGCTGAGCCCTCTGTCCAACATGGCAAAATGAGAGATCAGATTCAATGACATGGGACCCAGGAGAAGAGGTGCTGGCTCTCTGGGCAAATCACAGAAGTAAAGCTGATGTTTCAATACTCCATTTTTGAATATCATATTTTCTAATGCAGATATAAAATATAATGTATTCATATAATAGTTTGCAGTAAACTGTGTTTCCCACAGCTCGGCAGGAAGGAAGATGTCCCCCCATTTCTGCCCTGATTGTCCCTGCTGTCCCCCTTGCTCTCCACCATCTGCACTGAGGGTCCTGAGGCGACCTCTGTCCTGCTGGCCACAGGGAAACTGAATGGACGCGTAGTAATTTCTGAATCAGAGCAACATAGATGTTGCTGAAAACACAAAATGAGTTGAAAGAAGAGGCAGCAGAGAAGGATGGAAGCTGAGGACTCTGTCCATCGTCCACCCGTTTGACAAGGATGACCACAGGGCTTCTCCCGGCTTCGAGGGCAGGGGCTGTGCTGGGCACGGGGTGCAGAGGGGGCCTGGGTCTGTGGGACAACCCTGCAAGAACACCACAGAGATGGTCACCCCAACTCCCCACTTGCTCTTCCTCTCACTTGCTTATGCCCCAAAGTGTCATCCTGGCCCCCTCCTCCCAACACAGCCCCCGCCCAGGCCGCCGTTCTCCCTGCAGAAGCCTGAGTGACCCACGGTCTATCTCATCCTCTGCATCCTGCCCAGCCCTGCTCGAACCTCCCGTGGCTTCCAGGACACACGCTCCTCACCTGCCCTGCCCTGCCCGCGGGAGCCCCCAGGCCTGGGTGTCACCCCCTCCTTCACTGATCACCTCCCCTGGAAGGCTCCTCCCCATCTCCATGCGCCTTGGCCCCCTCAGGACCTCCCTGGGGACCCCGACAGAGAGGGCCTGCTCCCCCAACTAGCCTGTCACCCAGCCCCCTCTGTCCATCCCCTGAGCTCACGTTGCCCCTCCTCACACACTGGACTGGCTTCTGTCCCCCAGAAGGTGACCTCAGTGGGCCCAGGGACTGCTCTGAACCCCTCAACTTAGTGCAGGCCCAGCAGGTAGTTTGCGCTAACGAGCGCATGCTCTGTAGGGGAGGCCACGTTTAAGGAAACAGGCAAACTCGAGCTGGTTGTACGCAGTAGAGAGTAACATCTGACAGTAGCTGCTCGTCCGTGGTCCCGCAGTGACCCCAGATCTTTGTGAAGGCCTGTGCCTTAGAGCATGGGCCCCGTGAGCAGGACGGGCTCCGCCCGCGGACGGCGTGGGGGGCTCCGTTGCTGGTGAACCACGCGGTGGACGCAAGTGGAGACTGCGAGTTCCTGGGGCAGACGGAGCCTCGCGACGCGGGACCCCGGAGGGATGAAGCCCGGCTCCGAGGGGCCCGCGGCCGGCCGTCGGGGCGCCGTCAGGTCCGCGCTGCTCCAGCCTCACCCGCCTCCCGCCCGCGCCCTCCGCGCAGCATCTCGGCCTCCGCGGCCCCCGCTCCAGAGCGCAGACCGGGCCTGAAACGGGAAAGGGGGCCGCAGCTCGGGTTTCCAGAGCGCAGAGGAGCACCGAGGGAGGCGAACGCGGCTTGTCCGCCTGCAGACGCTGGAAAGGCGCGGGCCGCCCCGCCCAAGGCCCTCCGCCCCGCAGCTTCTGGGCGGTGCCGGCCGTCACGAGCGCGCCCTCCAAGCCTTCGGAAGGCCGCCGGCGCTCGGGCTCCGCCGCCTGGGGAGGAGGGACCCTGCCGCTTCTCACGCATCGCTGGTCCGTCGCGGCGGGTTTAGGGGACGAGGCGGGTGAGCGTTTCTCGCTACAAATGCTGGCGGAAAGTGCTGGGTCGAGAGGCACTTGGTTCTGGCTGGGTCGGGGTGTTGAGCGAGTCACGCGAGTGACTTTGTCTCGTCTGTCCCAATCTGACCCCACCCAGGGCGCCCTTCACACACCGGTGGTGCAGAGAGAGACGCGGCAAAGGTTTGTTGAGTGAACCTGTGCACAGAGGAATGAGGCACCAGGGCCAGAAGGGGTGTGGCGGCAAGTGGCCACACTCCAGATCCGGGAATCGGGGATGGGGCACCCTCAAGCTGGACTCCCACGCTTTTGATTTCAGGAGCCAACCGTCCAGGGCGTGCTGGAGGGTTGGCACCTTTCTATTTTAGGAATAAGAGCATGAGGGGCAGTTCCATCCACACCGTCACCGCCTCATCTAAGGAGGGAGATTTTCCCAGCCCCTGGGAAGGACACAACTTCAGAGACAAGCCAGACCCTTCCAAGAAACAGGGACAGGTGGCTGATTGTCCTGGCCAGACCCCTTTCAGGGTGAAGGGACGTTCCCCACCATCATAGGACAGGGGGACAACAGGCCTCACCAGTGGTCAGGCACAGAGGATGTGCAGTCACCTGCCAGGAGAGGGCGCTGGGACGCAGGTGCACTGCGGAGCCTGCTGTCCTGGAACCCACACGGAGAAGGTGCCTCAGAGAAGCAGGTGTGGTCAGTGTGTCAGTTGCTGAGGGGCCAGGACGGGGGCACAGTTGTGCACCAGCTGGTGGGGGTCAGGTGGTCCTGCTGGTCCCCTTGTGTCCCTCTTGCTGGTTCCGTGGGCCGCCCCCAGCTGCTGCATCGTGGGCCGCTGCAGGCTCCTGCAGAGCACTGCCTGCGTGATGGGCCACTTAGGCCCAGGTGCAGGGAGTGGAAGCGACGGGCACTCAGGCTGCCCCCAGGGCTCCCGAGCCTTTGAGCCTTCGGCTGGCTGGCGCTGGAGGAGGCAGGTGTAACTTGTGCCCAGGGCCCCGCAGGATCAGATGGCGCCCGTACACCACGTGGCCTCTGGGGTGCTTTGCAGTGGACGTGGCCCACTGGGAAGCAGCCCGCCAGCCCGGACCGCCATCCGCACTTAGAACGCCGCCGACCGGCGGCAGACGGGCTGAGCCTGGAGGGGAAAGCTCTCCCTTCGGAGCCACAGCGGGCGTCCTGGACGGCCAAGGGCTCTGCCCCAGGCTCTGTGCCCTCCTTCCACACACAGTGGAACGAGAGCACGGGACAGCGATGGGTGGATGGGCAGGTGAAGGATTTCCCACCTTTTGTGATGCACACGTAGCTGTTTGAAGTACTCTGATGTCCTCTATTTAAATAAGCTAGACGTCCCCTGCTTGTCACCATCTCTGGTCCAACCTTTCTACAACCACGTGATCATTTAGGAAACCTCTTGTGTGACTTGTGACCAGTCAAGCCCTCAGCCGGCCTCAGGTCAGGTCACCTGCCAGCTGCGGGAGGAGAACTTCCCGGGCTGGGCCGCCTCCACCCATGGTGGGGGCCAGCTGCTGCCTCTGACGCCCTGTGTGCCCAGCTTCTGAGAGAACGGGGTCTCGGCAGTGCTGGGAGCCAAAGTCAGAGGCTCACACACCCCGAGCCAGGTCAGCCCCCTGGCCCTCATCCCCCCTCATCCCCAAACAGAGCCAGCTGGGACCCTGCAGGGGCTCCAGAACCATCAGCATCGGCACCACGGGAATGCGGACCCGCCCGGGACCAGGATGTCCCACCCTCAGAGCAGTCAGGGGTGGGGCCGGAGGAAATCACAGGACATAGGATTTGGAGATGGAATTTGGTGACAGCTGCTGACCTGTCCACCAGTCAAGACCCTCCATCAGCAAAAAGATTATGACTCGCTGAAGGCTCAGATGATGGTTAGCACTTTTTAGCAATAAAGTATTTTTTAATTAAGGTGTGGACATTGCTTTTTAGATGTAACGCTATTGCACACTTAGTGGACTACAGCACAATGTGAACGTCACTTTTACATGCACTGGGAAACAAGGAATCCACATGACTCGCTTTATGGTGACACTCGCTTTATTGAGGTGCTCTGGAACCGCGCCAGCACTACCTCTGAGGTGTGCCTGCATTTTGAGCTCTCGAGTTAACAATAACTACCATTTATTAAGTACTTGTTAGGCGCTTTTCATACTGCATCAGTTGGAGTGTTTTTCGTTACAAATGACAGAAAACATACTTGAAATTTGTTTGAATAAAGGGGACTTCAGGGACCAGCCCCATGGCTGAGAGGTTAAGTTCACATGCTCCACTTCAGTGGCCCAGGGTTTTCTGGGTTCAAATCCTGGGCAGGGACATGGCACCACTCATCAAGCCATGCTGAGGCAGCGTCCCACATGCCACAAGTAGAAGGACCCACAACTAAAAATATACAACTATGTATATTGGCTTTGGGGAGAAAAAGGAAAAATAAAATCTTTTTAAAAAATTGCCATTAAAAAAGAAAAAAAGGAACTTCAGGGCTCACATAACCAAAATAGCATAGGGACCAGATGAGGCTTAACTGGGCGCTGGCTCAGTTTCTCCCAGCTCTTTCTCCACTGCCGTCCCCCATGGTCAGCCTCTACCTCAGGATGGCTCCCCCGGTAGCCCATGGCTCTCAGGGTCACAGGCCTCATGGAATCTATGCCATCAGGCAAAAGAAAATGTTTACTTCCCCAAACCATCTAAATCCTGAGCTTGGCTTTGATTGGACCAACCCGTGTCACACGCCCCAGGTCACATGACTGGGATTAAGCCAATCAAGCTGGGATCAAGTCAATCCCACCCAAGCCCTATGGTTGTTCCCTTTGAGAAGGATGCCAAGGAGCCGACTATCATTCAGAGGGTCTGCAACGTACACGCCGTCTCATCTGATCCTCCTAACAACCCCAGGACATGGTCGTTAGTTTTCTCCTCCCAGATGAAGAGACTCAGGCTGATCGGCAAAGAGGAGTGACATGCAGAATCGGCCGGCCTTCCAGGGTGGAGCTGGGGCTGAATCCACGTCTGTGACCCCCAGCTCATACTTTGAACCCCGTACCTTACTGCCTCCCGTTTTAGAGATGGTTGACAGCACGGCTGATGGAAATTAGCGCATCTGTTTGGCAGCGTGGGATGGAAATAGGCTGGAATTACACAGAAAGGAGGTGCTTTGAAAAAGAGAAGTGGCAGAAAAGAATGAGGTTCTGAAGCAGGAGAAGGAGCTGCCAGACTCTGTCGGGGCGAGGGGAGGTGAGAAGGGCCTGAGAGCAGGGGGCCGGCTCCAGAGAGTCTCGGTGGAAGGGAAAGTCTTGGGGAGAGGGCGCCTCCTGGAATCCAGAGAGAACCACAGTATTGGAGTCCAGGTGGCCATGTAGCGGGGAGGTCAAGCCTGAGGGCTGGGAATTTATACCTGGCAGTAAAATACCCTGTTTCATAGGAACTAAGAAGCCTTCCATTCAAAGATGCACCCAGATCACCGCGGAAGAAAAACTGGCAATAAAGCTGATATGATGCATTTTTAGCCGTGCAAACTTTTCTTTATATTTATTGAAAGAGCTCTTTTGGACTTCATAGACATGGATTTTTATCATCCATCGCTCTTGTGCTGACATAAAATTGAACGAATCAGTGCAATCCATCAGTTAGGGTATTTCCGATCAGCTACGTGGCGTCCCCCTTGGGTTCAGGGCGCGGGCCTGTGTTTCCCGTCCTCACTGGACCCTATAGGGTGGGAGAGAAGCAGCTTTCTTCTAAAGCGTTTCCAGGGTCTCGTGACCTCTCGGCATCCAGTTGCGTCTCTGATGGGGACAGGCAGTCCATTGTCACGGATTACTCTCCGTGGGCATCTCCTTTCGTTAGGGCACTTGGCTGTTGCTTTGCAAGAAAACATGAAATTGCAATGTGAAGTATTTGCTTCTTTAACGTCAAATTTACACCCTGACACTCTGTGTCCATGCTCATCACATACACAATATTTTTTCATTTCAAGGCCGAATCATACTGTAATATTTTTGAGAATATTTTAAAACAGCAATTGAACTCACTGCGTGTAGTACTGATAATACCCGTAACCGAATTAAAGCGACGACCACAGGAAACACTTTGATGGAGTGAGCACACGCATAGTTAACGACAACCATGGCAGGTTGTCATACCTGTCACCTGCCTGACAGTGTTGTAAGAAACATCCCTGGCTCTTAAAATGTGCCGCTTTGATTCAACTCAGTGTGGTGGTTCCACGAGCATGTATTACCAAAGGCAGGAGAGGGCCCAAGGAAGAGCTGTCCGTGGGTCTGGCCCGCACACTGGGATCACCTGGGGACTCTACAGATGACCTCCGCCCAGGTCGCAGCCCCAGAGTTTCCGATGTGGAACAGGACTGAAGTGGAGCTCCCTGCATCCCAGTGGTTTAGAAGGTCCCCAGACGATTCTGGTGTGCCTCTAGGGTTAGGCGGCAGGTGGCCAGGAGGTTCCAAGGTTTCTGGGAGAGGAGGGGCGTGGCCCCTATCAGGGCTGCACCTGCTGCCTGGGTGGGTCCCCGAGAGCTGACTGTGTCCCCCCGCAGTGCTGCAGCCATTTGCTACCAAAACACAAAAGCTGGAAGTGCGCACCCGGCTGTGGCCCCTCAGGACTCCCTGGCCAAGGAGAAGGCAGATTGTCCCTGTCCCTCACTCTGTGGAGCACCTGGGAGGAGTGTCCCAGGTGTTCCAGGACAAGAGCTCTTTAGGTTTTGTTCTGTGGCCCTGCCCTCCAGGGGGGACCAAACAGCAGACATTGGTGTGGCTCTGAGACACCTGGCTCTGCCTCCAGGTGTGCACTCCTGAGGACCCGCTTCCCCGTGCAAATCGCCTCCCATAAGGATGGCTGACTATCAGGGCACGAACTCTCCAGCACACCCGGGCATCTGGGCAGAGGCTCAGCCACCAGCTGTGTTAAATCCAGGGGGACCTTGCATTTCCTGTTCAGATGGGGCGCATTTGTTGGAAACGTTCCCCTCGCGGTGGATGACACGTACTGGCTGATCACAGAGCTCTTGTGGCCCAAGCTGGGTAATTCCAGCAGCCAGGGCCCTTCAACTGGCACTGCCCTGGGGGAACTCTGCGCCCATTCCAGTGAAGCCTCTCCTGGGCCACGGGACACAAATTTCTATGCAGTTAACTTGCAAACTATGGTCTCCGGCTCCCTGACTGATTCCCTGGGAAAGTGTGCACCAGAGGGGTTCAGGATGGGGACTTGTGGCCAGAGCTGCAGGCCGTCAGAGGGGAGAGGCAGGCGTGGGGAAGACTCCTGTTCGAACAGGACAACGGAGGCGAGTCTGCCTCCTGCCCCGCAAGCTGTCCTCTCCGGCACCTTCCCTCCGCGCCCGCCCGCGTCTGGCTCTCTGCGCCCGCCCTGCCCTCCGGGGCCCTGGGAGCTGCTCCCTAACCCGGGGCTGTCACCCCGCTGAGGTCCGCGCTGGGGAAGGTCGCGGTGCAGACATTGAGCTGTGCGTAATCCTCCGAAGCGATGATGCGCTTCACGCAGCGTATCAGCCATGCGCTGATTTGAAACTTTGGGGAAGAAACTAATTATCCAGAGCAGAGATAGACGTGTGGCCCGAGGATGGGCTTCAGGGATGGAAACGGAAGCCGCAGTGTTTGTGGGAGTGCGTGCGCTTTTTTAAGTGGGACAGGGTTCAAAACTTTTTTAGATTCTCGAATGGGTTGGTGGCCCCAGAAATGGTTAAGGACCTTTTTGTTTGTAGGAAGGCTCATTTGATTTTGGACTTTCGTCTCTCACATCGATGTTGGAACTCCTGCTGCTTAGGTAGTTTGACAGAATTTCCTGAGGGGCCACAACGGAGCCTGGTGTCAGTCACAGGGAAGCATAAATTAGAAGTAGAGGAGAAAGGAAAAGGAAAACACAAGGGTTGGAACACAAAACAGAATTAAGACTGTCGAGGCCAATACCAGCCTTGTTTACAATAGCCCAAAGGTGGAAACCAATCAATGTCCAGTGTCAGATGAATGGACAGACCAAATGCCGTCCATCCACACAACGGGATATTATCCCGCCTTAAAAAGGAAGGAAATTCTGACACGCCACAGCGTGGATCAACCTTGAAGACGTTATTGCAAGTGAAATAAGCCTGACCCAAGAGGACAAATACTGTATGATTCCACGTATATGAGGTATGTGGAGGAGACAGATCCACAGAGGCTGAAACGGCGGGTGCCAGGGGCTGGGGAGGGAACTGGGGAGATAGTGTTTGACGCGTGCAGAGCTCCAGCTGGGGATGATGAGACAGTTCTGGAGACGGATGGTGGTGATGGTTGCACACAATGTGAATGTACTTGGTGCCACTGAACTGTACACTTAAAATGATACATTTTATGTTATGTGTATTTTACCAAAATTTTAAAAATGAAAAAAAAAAAAGACTGAGGCCAATGTCAAAATGCCAGCGTCCTATACACATGTTACAGTGGGTTACACACTTGGCTCTAAGCTTTCAGCAGCCGAGTCTCAAGCCTGTTTCCTTGGAGAGTGAGGGGCTTACCTGACTTATGAAGCAAAACACTTTGTCATAATGGCCACTTAAGTACTGACAATTAAAACCAATACCTATTACACGGCCATTTAAACATGTGACAATTTGCTAATGCTTTTATAAGCTAATGGGACCTGAAAGAGAAGGTGAATTATGTTTAAAGTGATATACTTAATTTAAAATGAGAGTAATATCCGATAAATTGGTGTTTTACCAAATAGATGGAGATGCTGAGACAGCATGAAGAAGCGGGGAAATTTGGGAGAATGGACACAGATCCCTCTTTAAATCAGCAGATGAATGAAAACCAAGCATTCTGCCTCAGGTTGGGGAGGGAGAGCCAGCCCTGAGGTCACGTGCATCCCCAACCCTACGTTTCCAGCACCAGGAAAATCTTGCTTCAGCCCAGGGAAGGCTGCCACTAGCTTCTGCACTTTGCTGACCAGCCAGGACCCATGAGGTCTCATGACCCAGGATCTAATGATGCTGGAAGGATGCAGAAGCCCTTACACACAGCCCCTGAACGGCACATTCTCTTGCCAGGCTGGAGCAGACCCCCAGGAAAGCGCAGCTGCCCCTGCTGGCCAGCTCCTATAGTGGCCTGGCTCCAGCACAAGGTGCCTGGGGGGTGGAATCCGCCTGGGTTGCTAGTCCTGTCGTCCTGGTCCCCTGCTGGTGTCACCTCGCAGGGAGTTCTAGGCTCCTTTCTCCTGTTGCCAGATCACACTCCCTGGAGGTGGCAAGCTGGCCTGAAAGTATCCAGAAATACAGTCTCCTGCTCTTCCAGGGAGGCCAGGGGTCTCCCTCACCCAACTGCGTTTCGGGCCTGAACTCTCAGGAAAAGACCCCTTGCACCCCACCGAGAGATGGCTCCCCCAACCCCCACCTCCTGGCCGGCCCCATTGTCCTGATTCAGTGCCTGTGTGGGGACTGCTCTGTCAAAAACCCACCCTAAAGTGCAGTGACCAGGGCCAGGGCAGGGTTTCCCTGCCTCACAGGGGCTGCATTCTGCTGACCCGTGCGTAGCAGGGCCAACCCGCGATCGCCCGGGGCCTCCTCCTAGGCAGCAGGAGTGCACCCCAAAGCATTAACAGCCAGTGGGGGCGGGTGAGGAGAGGGGCCACCCTCAGCCTCCCTCCCCGAGGGGGCTTCAGTCCCAGCACCCCCTGCAGGACTGCCCCTTCTCCATCCTTCTGCAAGGTCCGGGAGGAGGGAGGCGTGGGTGCCGGACAAGGCGGGGGCCGCGGGCAGCCGGGCCTGTCGGGGGCAGGAGGGCAGCTGCCATTCAGACTCTGGGGCCCCGGGGGCCTCTCTGCGCCCCGCGCTGTAACCCGAGAGTGCGGGCCAGCGGCCGAGTGAGGCGTCCGCCGGTTTCAGCGCTCCCTCCAGCGGCCGGGGGACTCCACCGTCCAGGAGCTTGGGGCCGCCTCCGTGCCTGCCGCGCGCGCCAGGGTCTGCGCTGGCCGAGGAGGCCCGGAGCCGGGGGTCCCCGCGCCTCGGGCGCCTCTGCATCTCCGCAGCACCGGCCCTGGCGGTCCGCGCCGCCCCCGGTCCCCGGCGCTTCTCGGTCTGGCCTGTTTTCCAGGGACCCCCGGGCGGCGCTGCAGCGAGCGCTCCCCCGGCGTTCACGCGCGTTCCCAGGCTCGCCGATCCCAGCTGCGTGTCCTCCTTCCGCGAAGTCGCCGCTCATCAGCCGGGTCCACACGGAGAAAGTGGAGGGAGACGCCTCTGCGGAAACGCGCCGGGCGGACTGCCAGGGCGAGAGCAGCCGTCCGACAGCGGTTCGTCTTCAGAGAGGGGGAAAGGAAGGGAGGCAAAGAACCCACGTGTTTTCTCGAAACCTGCCAGCTGCCAAGAAGCGCCCGACCGAGCTGTGCAGACGCGGAAACTAAGACAGAGAGATTAGATAGTAGATGGACTGCCCGAGATCAACAGACGATGAGGGGGCCGGCCTGATGGCGCAGCAGTTAAGTTCGCATGTGCCGCTTCGGAGGCCCGGTTCGCCCGTTCGGATTCCGGGTGCGGACAGGGCACCGCTTGGCAAGCCATGCTGTGGCAGGCGTCCCACATATAAAGTAGAGGAAGATGGGCACGGATGTGAGCTCAGGGACAGTCTTCCTCAGCAAAAAGAGGAGGATTGGCAGCAGATGTTAGCTCAGGGCTCATCTTCCTCAAAAAAAAAAAGGCCAAAGAGTCAAGTGGCCGTGGCTTGAACCCAGGATGTTGGTTCCAGAGCCTGGACCCTCCGGGGAGGGCCTGTGGGGTGCGGGGGTGCAGGCAGCCTGAGTTCAAGTCCTGCCACGGCTCCATGGCGATGGCGCAACCTCGGGGAACCCCCCTCCCCCCAAGAGCAGTCTCTGCGCCTGAGACATGGGGTTGACAACACCAGCTTCCTGGGGCCCTTTGGGAGGAGTAAACGGCGCAGTCTGCCGCGAGCTCGTGCGGACAAATGGCTCCAAGGCCAGTGTTTTCTACACCGGGAGCAAGGGGCGGCTTTCAGACGCGTTCTTAGTTAGGTTAGCTGTGGTAATTACATTTTCATTCGATCATTTATATTAACATGGAGGGATAAGGGGGCATCTTACTGTGCTTTGATGAACCGAGAGAAACCTCCGCGGACTGCCCAGCAGAGCGTCTGCCGCCCGTGGTGGCAGCATCTTTGTTGACGGGCCCAGTGGCTGCTCTCCGAGCTCCAGGGCCTGGGGGCCCGGCTCGGCCATGGATGCAACTGCAAGAGCCTGGAGTCCACGCTGGCATCACTGCCCAGACGCAGCAGCGAAGGGCGACTTCTTCCGATGCCTGACGATTGTCATTAGCTGCATGGACCAACACTGTATTTACCACAATTTTTACTTTCTCCCTGCGAAAGTCCTTGGGTAGATATAATTCCTCACCCTGACGCCATGTCGGCTGCAGTGGACGTCCATGTGGCTCCTGTTTCCTTCTGTCCCATACCACATCCCTGTGGGAAACAGGGAAGACCCTGCCTCTGGACAGGTGAGGGAGTGGATGCCGGGCAGTGGCCGCCCAGGCGGGCCCTCCGTGGGCTGTGGAGGTTTAGTTTCATTTCTGTCTCACAGGGGGCAGCAGGGGCTTTGGGACACAGTTTCTGCTCTCTTAGAGGAAGAGAGAGGAGTGAATCGCTGTCCTGTTCTTTCTCTAAATACTAGAGTTCTTCCCCTCTGGGCTGGGGCATGTGCCCTGATCCCCTTTGTATTTCACCACAAGCTATGTCTCCATCCCAGAATGAGGCTTTAGACAACTCCTTTGAGAGGGATGAGGCCTGTCAAGAAATATGACGGGTCTGAAATTTTACCCACCTTAGACTCTAACAAGTTATCCTGTTACTATTTTGTGGATGCTGGCAGGAGACACAAGACTCCTGGGTCAGAGGTAAAGGATTTTATTAAAAGCACAGCAAACAACATGAGCACATTTGCGTTAGTTCTCCTTGTCCCGACATAACACAGGCATTGTGCAATGGTCCCAGATGAAACCCGCACAAGAGTAGGAGGCCTTATAGGAGAGGAACCTCGGGTCAAGGGCCCAGCACTTGAGCAGGCAGCAAACAAGGCACCCTTCCACTGTGACCTACCTAATCGTCCGGGTGACTAACTTGAGAAACTGTTCCATATTGGAAGACAGAGGAGCTCAACTGCCCGGTGCACTCAGCTAGAGCATGCGGGATGGTCAGGGCCCACGGCAGACTGCCTCTCCCAACAGGGCCCACATACATTTTACACCTCCAGTCTTTCCTTCAGAATTACTTTAATCCAAGAGCGCACAACCCTGAGCGCTGATGGCCCTGGGCTGGCTGTTGAAGACTGCTTCAAACGTTGTATTCATTGCTGAAGGAAAATGGGATTGTGGGATGTAAATCTTTCTCCCTATGTTTAAACAAAAACACTCAAAACCCTGCCCCCCCCATCCATCCATCCGAGGTTTCAGTTCCCGCTTTGCTGTTACATAAACTCTCAGTTCCTGTTAGATTGTAATACTGAAAAAGAAACACCACCTACTCTCAAATTTGGAAGGGGAACTCAACATAAAAAGGAAAGCAGTATCTAACAAGCAAATCAAACTTCACATGCCCTAAGCCAAACGTCTGCTCTTCACACACCACATTTGCTCCTCCTGGACGCCCCACAACAGCAGAAAGCAGCTCCATCCTCGCAGTCTCTCAGGCCAACAGCCTTGGACACTCGCCTGCCGCTTCTCTGCCATTTCGCAGCCTGCTCAATGAATCCAGAACCTGGCCTGTGCCCTCCTCTAATGGGGAAGCCTCTGTAATTTCTTGCCTGGATTATTAAATAGCCTGCTAATTGTTTTGCTACTTTCATCTTTGCTTTCTCATGTTGATTCTCAATCCAGCAGCCAGAGTGATCCTTTCAACATGAAAAGCTAGATCCTATCATCCTCTGCTCAAAACCTCCCACTGACTCCCAACTCCTTCAGAGTAAAAGGTCAGGTTCTTACAGTGACCTGCCAGGTCCTATATAACCTGCAACCCTCTCTGGTCTGATCTCTGACTTCTCTCTTCTAACGGCCTCCATTGCAATCACACTGGCCTCCTGCCTACTCTGGACACACTGAGCCCACCCAGCTCCGGCACCTGCACTGCCATTCCCTCTGCCTGGTGCGCCTCCTCTAGGTGTCCTCAGGGCTTACCCCGCTCCTCCTTGGCTCTACGCTCACCGCCTACCCCAGCACTCCCCACACCTCTGTGCTGTATTTTTACCCATGGCAGTTGTCATCATCTGACACGCTACAGATGTTCATATCCTGGTTGTTGTCTGTTTCCTCCCCCAGACGAGAGCTCTGTGAAGTCAGGGGTTCTTTTTGCACTTATGCTTATTGTGCTATGCCCAATGCCTAGAACAGTGCCTGCCATACACTAGGCATCCAATAAATGGTTGTTGAATTCGTTAACTCAACAAGTATTTATCACCTGCCTTGTCAGTTTGCAGTCCAAGGCGGTGAGAGAGACAATCAACAGAAACTTATAACACAGTACACTTAGTGCCACCTTTGGAGAAGTGCGGGGTATTACAGACTCATAAAACAGGACTAGACTGGGGAGGGTCACGTGGAAATTCTTTTAAAAATAAGGACCCCACAGAAGTCCCTGGGACATCCTGTGTGTCCCACTTTAGCATACCCAGCATCCTACCCAACCCAAGGAGTTCTGGTGTTTTTGTTTTAATTGTGAATATATGTGTGTCAGTCATTGCTTAATAGCAAAGTGAGGGAAGATTTACTTATCAAAAGTGATAGCCCAGGAATCAACTAAACAATGCTAAATCAACTAAAACAATTTTTAAATAATTTTAAATTATTTTGTACTGCTTTGTATACTTTTTATATTGAATTTAAGTATCTTTAAAACTTTACTGAACAATATATTCCAATTATGCCAATTCTCTCCTAATTATTATTAATGTGGGTATATGTTTCACAAAATTGTCTCTCTCCTTCTCTCCCTGGCCCTGAAAGCTCCTCTCCTCGAATTCAACCTAACTTCGGCCTGAATTGGCTTCCCCTATACCAACTGCAGCCCGGAAGTTTCTATGGCTCTGGCTCCTAGAAGATCAGAAGCTGCCCTTGTCTTTGCCCTCTATCCTCTTGAGTTGCTCCAGATTCTATCTACCCACATGCCTTTTCATGGAATATCACTTCGTTCACACATACCTCTCCATTGCATGGTCTGTGTGGCTTTCTCACACTCCTTCATTCACCTTATTTTTCTGCTTTTTCTGGTGACTTATCTTTCTTCAAACATCACGGGTTCAAATAAACCATAAAATGGAAATTTTTCCTATAGGCCAGGGTTACAAAATCAGCTTTTCTGGTTGTTTTCCCTTCCGCTTCCTCCTTCTTCCTCCTCTTGTCTTTCGTTCCTAGAGGTTTGTGTGTTTTTGTTGGGGTTTGGTTCTGTTTTGTTTTTTGGTCTTTTTTTTTTGACAAGGAATATAGATGACACCCACAACTTATAATTTCTTTTCCTGAACACCATGGAGCTTTGCCTGAGAGCCTCTCTGCCATTACCACCCACTCCTTGGCCTACCTTTCTCTTCTCCCAAGCCCACGGGAAGCAGGAATCTCAAAACAAAAGTTCCTTTCAGTTTATAAAAAACAATAGCTAACAGCTAATATGTATTAAGTACTGACAACGTGCCAAGCGTTCTGCATGCACCCTGTCACTTGAACTTTGTGACACCACCTTGAGGCAGGCACAAACGCAAACCCTCAGGCTCAGGGATCTGAGTGTTCAGTGGTGGAACATTTTTTTTTTTCCTTTAAAAGGTAAAAATTTTATTTTTGAGGACCTTTATACTGCACATTTTCAAAGAGCATCACATGAGAAAGCAAAAATGTTATCCTCCCTTCATCCTAGAAATAAATAAGAGTATAAAATTTCTTTTTAAGAAATTTAATTTTAAATCATGACACTTGGAAGTTTAGCACCAGCATCCAAAATGAACAAAAAAGAGAAAAAAACATTTACTATATACTTCAGATTTCTTTCTTTGGGGTTCTCTCCATATGGTATCGATATTTCTTCTTTCAATTCATATTTCCAAAATAGTAAAAACCAGAAAAAATATATAAACCTAGTGGTTGCTGAGTCTGGGGATGTTGCTCTCTTGTCTTCTGCACGGGCCTTCCCGGGATCTCAGCGTGCTGGAAAAATCTGCTGACATTTTCCCTTTGTAGTTGTTTGTTTCATAAAGAATATAGTGAACATTCTAATGTCCACATCTTGGTTAGTCTTCCACTTTACTGCATGGATGTTTCTTTGGTGTTGGTAAGGTGGTGTTCTGCTTTTTGATCTGTTTAAATTATTGAATGGTCATTAATTCTTTAGGTCCTGCTGATGGTGAACGTGCCCGGGAAGCCTGGTGTTACTAAACCAAGCTCCCACCACCATGCGACGCTGGTCAGGGAGGCTGACAAGGGATAACAAAGCAGTAAACAAAATTGCAGCTATCACAAGAAATCATTAGGAATTGCTGATTTGTAGAATACTGGCAAAATTTGGTCCTTGTCTTTGAGGAAAGGTAGTAGGGTTACTTTTAAAATGGCTCCTTTCCTGGTTCTCTAGGTTTTGCTCTCCGGTGAGCCTCACCCTATTGGGTTTGAGTAGAATGCTGGTAAAGCTCCTCAGATTTAGGTCCCAGGATGATTCAAGTCAGCATCCCTGAGGAGCACAGCAGTGAGATTCTCAGCAACTTCTAGGACCTGCCTCCCTGTGCTGGTTCCCTTCCCACCCATCACACCTCTGGCCCAGGACCAAGCTTTACTTTATCCCAGTACCTGAGGACACCAGAGCCTGCAGGATTCTGCCCAGTCTCTGGGTTTTCTTTCTAATTAAGGCCCCTCTCTCTGGCCCTGAAGCTTTCTCTCCTCAAATTCAAGCTAACTTCCACCTGAATTGACTTGGATATATCTTCCTTCCCCTATACCAACCACAGCCCAGAAGTTTCTATGGCTCTAGCTCCTAGACGATCAGAAGCTGCCTTGGCCTTGGCCTTCTATCCTTTTCAGTTTGTCTAAAATATTCATCACCAAGCCATTCTGATTGGTTTTCCCTTTATTGAATTTCAGCTCCCCTTCAGTACACTGTTCAGTTGGCATCTGGGGCCATGATGGTCTGGTGACCACAATGGCAGGTGCCACTATAGGGGAACCCATCTGCCTTGCATAGGATCTTCCAGCAGCAGCTGCTGTTTCCTGTTTGAAAGCTCAAGCCCCGAGTAAACCCACTACTAAGTCAGAGTTTCCAGTCAGGGGACTGTTCTACTTCTCCACTCACCTGCACAACAGAGATGACACTACACCCAGGGCTGTCACTGCCCCTCCCAGTCCAGGTGACCAGCTCTCCCAACCCCAGTTTCTTCCCTTGGCTCCCTCCGATGACTCATCTGTGGGTTACATGCCTTCCGCGTAAGAGGAGTGTCCTCTAGTCTAGCCTCTACTAGGACATTCCCACAGGACTGAATCGTGTTTCTCACACCTCAGTCTTTCATATACGTAGTCACAATTTTTGTCACAGCTGGGTAACACCTATATTATTAGTTGTTTTTCTTTGAATCAACTCAGCTTTTAACTTTAAATTTAATTTACTTCTGTGTTGTCCTAAATAATATCATTTGATTTGAGGTGCAGTTATATATTTGCAAATACACATTAACTAAACACATAATTATGAGAACTGAGTCCCTCTGGGTCAACTGTTTGTTCCAAGAAATTCTTGCCCAAGAAGATAAGACTGTACATCATTTTTCTTTTCTTTTCTTTTTTGAGGAAGATTAGCCCTGAGCTAACATCCACCATCAATCCTCCTCTCTTAGCTGAGGAAGATTGGCCCTGAGCTAACATCTGTGCCCATCTTCCTCTATTTTATATGTGGGATGCCTGCTACAGCATGGCTCGATAAGTGGTGCGTATGTCCGTGCCCAGGATTCGAACCTGTGAACCCTGGGCCACAGAAGCCGAGCATGTGAACTTAACTGCTGTGCCACCGGCCCAGCCCCAAGACTGTACATCAATAAATAACTTTACTGTTTGCTTCGGGAAGTCCTTGCAAATGATTTTATTCAGGTAAACAGTTTGCTTCCCTGAGCAAACTGTTATGAGATAGCAATTTACTCTTCCAGACTGTCACCTGTGTGTCCTCCATCCTGAACCGCTGTGTCATAAACTGTGCCCAACTCTAATTCTTTCTCTGCCTTGAAAGACCCACCTTCAAATGCTTGAGCCCAGACCTCAAAACACTATGAATATTCTTCCTTGAAGTTTTCCTTTGGAGACACAACTAAAACTGTCAAAATGGTGGTCTCCGTTTTTGCAGTGAGTCTAATAAACAGCTCTGTTCACTCAACGGGTTTTTCTCATGGTCTTTTGGGAGCTGACAGTCAGGAACTAAAAGATTTTAAAATGTTCAACTGGGCACCACGTGAAAGCATCCCAAACGCTCTGACTGGGGCACTGAGCACGCTGACCAACATCCCCTTTAGAAGCAAACAGGAGAAGGAAAGGGCTTCCCCCAGCACCCTTCTCTGACACTCCCTGCCTTTCTCCTCCCCTCTCTATTCCCTTCTCACCCCATGTCCTCGCCACCATGGCCCTTTTCGCACCGAATCTCTCCCTGCCTTCCGTGACTCTGAAGGCAGGGCACAAACTAAGAGGGAAAGGTGATCACCAGCAGATGAGCGGATCGTTGTAGAGTGAAAGTTATAAAGTGATATTCAGCCTCTGTGGTTTGAAAGATTGTTAACTTACAACAGAATGGACCATTCATGGAACTAGTCATTACACTGGCCAAACTAAAGCCAAATTTCAAGTAAATGAAGATTCACCGTCCAATACAGAGCAGCATCCCACCCAGCTACTTGGTCAGGTGGTATGATTTGAGAATGTCAAGAAGACACCTCTGCCCCAAATTTCTTGCCTTTCTCCCATTTTTCCCACAATGCACAGGTTGTATAGGGCATGAAATTTTAACTTTAAACTTAAGGAAAACGGTAACTTTAACTTTTTAACTTTAACTTAAGGACTGCCTTTCTGGTCTTTCGAGGACACAAGGTCTGGGGAGATATGATGCTAACAGCCATTGGTATTTATTGGTCATTGTCTTAGTCAGTTCCAGATGCTATAACAAAAGTACCACAGGGACTGTGTGGCTTAAACAACAAACATTTATTCTCACAGTTCTGGAGGCTGAAAGTCCAAGATCAAGGGCCTGGCAGATCTGTGTCTGGTGAGGACCCTCTTGCTGGTTTGCAGACAGCTGCCTTCTCTCTGTCTCCTCACACAGCAGGGAGGGAGAGAGAGAGAGATCAATCTCATGTCTCTTCTATAAGGACACTAAGCCCATTCATGAAGGCTCCATCCTCATGAAAATCACCTCCCAAAGGCCTCACCTCCAAATACCATCTCACTGGGGATTAGGCTTCAATATGTGAATTTTGAGGGACATAAACATTCAGCTCATAGCAATCGCTTACTACAGCTAGGATCTATTTCAAGGTGTCTAGGTGCATTATGCATTTTGACTCTTAAAGAACCCTGTGAATGGGAGATACTATTTTCCACAATTTAGAGGTAATGGAACTGAGGCTTCAGAAGGTTTGATAACTTGCCCAAGGTCACACAGCTGGTAAATGGCAGGCCCAAGCAGTCTTGCCTCATTTCTGCTTCCCTACCATTACCATGAGTGGATTCATAATGTAAAAACAACATCTGACGTGGGTATAGCCCCATCGTTCTTACAGCTCGCATACTCATTTTCTTATTTCCTCATCAGGATACCTACCTTGAGGAGGCAAAGATAAGTGCTAATACTAGCAATAGTTTGTCAGTTCAGTTTCCTCTGGGATAAGGCTGCAGCAGGTTGAGGAAGGAAGGAGGAAGAGGCAGAAAGGGACTGAAGAGAGACCAAGTGGAAGGGAAAGGGTGCAAAATGGAGCTGGATACGGAGACCCAGAGAACACACTGGTGGCTGCCGGGGCCAGGGAATGGGTGAAGGGGGGAAAAAGCTATAAACTTCTGGTTATAAGATAAATAAGTCCTGGGGGTGTAAGGTAGAACATGGTAACTGTAGCTAACAATACTGTGTCATATATTTGGAAGTTGCTAAAAAGAGTAGATCTTAATAGTTCTCAATAATAAGAAAAAAATTGTAACTATGTTTGGTGACAGATATTAACTAGACTTATTGTGGCGATCATTTCACCACATACACAGGTATTGAATCGTTATGTTGTACACCTGAAATTAATACAATGTTATATGTTAATTATAACTCAATTAAAAAAAATAGAGCTGGGTCCTCACTCTTCTCCCAGGGCCTCCTCTGCTCACACAAAATGCTGCTGTTGTGTTTGGATAGAAAGTCCCCCAGGACAGTGTCCCACTTCGAGAAGGAAAAACCATGAGAGAACATGTTCTCTGTAAAATATAGAAGGCACTACAGAAGCAAGGAAAACATTTCTACTGAGATTTACAAATAAATTAAGCATAGCCTTAAACAGAGTAAGAAGGTGCCGCACCAGACTGGCCGGAGGAAGAAGGAAAATCCCTTACTGGGGTTCTGGCTCCATCATAGGTTTGAATTTATTTTAGGGATATTTGCAATTCTAAGATACAGAAATCTAGGGCAATAAAGGAAAATGAAAACTACTTAAAATGGTATCAGTGAACTGGTGACTCTTGCTGTGTCTAGAGCATTGTGTACCCACCACATGACGGGCACATCGTCTACGTGGCCCATTTGTTTCTCACGACAATGCCATGCAGTAAGAGTTATTAGCTTCATTTTCAGATTAGGATGCTGAGACTCAGAAAGCCTAACATACAGCTAGAAGTTTCTGTGTCAGAATTTAAAACCAGGCTTGTCCTACTCTGTAGGCTGTGCCTCATCACGATGGAGCTTCCATATCCATTATCCTTCCATCAAGGAGAACGAAAAGACCCGGCGGCAAGCACAGACGTCCCATCTCTATGCATCTAATTCCAACCCGTTTGCTGCCTTGGGATATCTTAAACTGCCTTTTGTAGAAATAGAGAAGTGTGTTTACATACAGGGAAACCTCATTCATTCGGAATACAACACAGATTTTAGCTTTCATTTGATTTTGTTGAGAACGATAGAGCAGAGGCTTTTGAACTTTTTTGAACTTGACCCACAGAATGAAAAGTGCTTCACATCACACCCTAGTGCACACAAATACACATGTGTGTAACAGAAGTTTCACAGAACGGTACTCACTACACCCGTGAGAAGCACTCTGACATTTTAGATTCTAGTCTAGTCTTTCTATTCTTTCTTTCTTTTTTTTTGTTCATAGTCTTCCTTAATGATCCTTTTTTAAAAATTGTGGTGAGAACACTTAACATGAGATCTACCCTCCTAACAAAATTTTAAGTGCATAATACAATGTTGTTAACTACAGACACAACGTTGTTCAGCAGATCTCTAGAGCTCATTCATCCTATATAACTGAAACTTTAAACTCATTGAACATCTCCCCATTTCTTCCTCCCCTCAGCAACCACCATTGGCAACCACCATTCTCCTCCGGCTAGTACGTGTTTGGCTCTTTGAGATACCTCATGTAAGTGGAATCCTGCAGTGGAAAATAGTATGGAGACTCCTCAAAAATTGAAAAATACATATTTTCTTTTTTTTTACTGGTCATGACTCACTATATTAATGTCAGGATCCACTAACATGTTGTTACCGCAGTTTGAAATACATTGCAAGAAAAACCTAACTTGTTTTTTTTCTTTCAATTACACAGTAGAGTAGTTAAAGGTGGTGTTGAAGTCTTGTGAAGTAGGTAGGAAGAGACAAGGGGAGGGTAAAAAAGAGAGAAAGGTTTTTAAAATTAACTATTGATGGCAACTCAGTGGAAATATTAACATCCTTATGCATTTTTAATTATTGAAAAGTAGAAGAGATGCTACTTATAAATGTTGCTTATTTTTTCCTACAGGCTGATCAAAGATGACAAAATACCAGATTTGCTTCACTAAAAAGTCATTTTAAAGTCCAAATGGAACTAACACTCAAAAGTTAATTCATCTTCTGTGTCTCAAATAATATTCACCAGCTCTTTTACTGAGTAGGGCAAGTCTCTCTGCAGCGAATGCACCAAAGCACTTCCATGTCATCATCCACTAGATGGCGATGTAGATCGACAGTAGCTCTTCCTTTGCCTTACTGACTCATTTCTAGGCTGCAGAAGAATTTAGAAACCCAGGGTTACCCAGTAATTCACATGAATTCGGCCTGAAAGTTTACTTCATTTTCCTGGTATGTTTCTGCCTTTTCTTGGAACGTCCCTGGATTTCACCTTCACTCTTGCTGACAGGCTGGAATTTAAAATTAGTAATATCCCTGGCTATTTCCTCATGGCCATACAGATGAACTGCTGCTGTGTAGTCAAAACCATCACACCTGTATTTATCAATAATCTGCAAAGTTAGTGTATGCCACTAAGCTTTTATTTCTTGCCCCTTCCATGTAACATTTAAGAAATACCGTGGGGACTTGTGTCATGTCCCACTGTTAACATTTCTGTATCTCTTAGTTGTTCTACATACTGTAGTCATCGGAAATTTTTAATGGACATTTTGTTTAACTGAAAAGAATGGTCAGATACACATTGGCAAGCCATTTTCCCTGAAGGAAACAATAGCTGATAAGTTGGAAATGTATCATAAACAAAAATGTATGCTTTTTGTGATGTGGAAACAATCTTTGGAAAGAATCCCATATACGAGAGATTTTAAAAATTCTCTTCAAGTGATGTCTATATATAGATTTATTTACACTTACTTGGAAGTCTTATTTTTACAATAATTTTTGGTGTAGGTAAAGAGAAGGTATTTATGAATGATTTTCTCTTGCTATGTATTGCATTTGTATATCATTTCAATTTTCAGAATACATGTTACTTTCACAAACAGGAAAATAAAGATGTTTTGTTATAAAAATAATATGTAACTATGACGAAAACCTTGGATTTTAGTATGGCATAACCTAGAAAGTTGTTACTAACATTACTATTAGGTCAGCTGAATGAATTTAAGTGCTGTGGAGGTTAATCTTGACTGTGAATCGCTGATTTAGGAAATAATATTTCTGAATTTAGGTCATTTCTACCGTGATCCTACATATAATTAAGTATCCTTCTTAAAGTGGAAAGAATATCAAGCTGTTCATTATTCTTACTGTAAAACAATTAGTAAGACAGCTGTAGCAGCACCTTTAGTTGTTAAATCAGCAAAATGAGTATATCTAATATTCTACTAGTCTTCAGGCTGCACAGTGACCCACATCCATGCGGTGGTCCATAGGTTTACAGAATGAGAAGCTCTTTCGCTGACATTAGTTCATTTTGTACTCCTGATAACTGTATGACATAAGTGGCGCATATCGAGGTTCTAAGGCATAAAGTTAATAAGTTCCATGTAAGTTCCTCCATCCGAGGAGTTGCAGAGCCAGGGAAGGGCCAACCATGTGATCCTGAGTTCAGGCTATTTGCCTTTCATTTTTGCGGCCTTGAAGACTGTGCCCACAAATGCTCCCTACATGTGAGTGAGGAAGAGGGAGTCTTTTTAGCAGCCATTTAAAGCATTGGATGCTCTTTCTTGCTTTTTCTTCACCTGCATGAGGGGAGTGAGCCAGGGAGAGCAACAGGAATGATTCAGAACAGGCTGCATGGGCCTATCATGCTCATACCCAGTGTTGACTGAGTTCTTCATGACACCTGTGGGCAAGGCTTTATAGGTCCTATTGATGCTGTATCCTGAGGCCATATTGATTTGTGTCATTGTCCACCACTTTTCAGACTGCATCTCCCTAAGGCTACTGGTGTGTTCATTCAAGTGATGAGTATGTGTTGACCACTCCTGAGTGCTGGGGACTTCTGCCGGGTGGTGCACATGTGGAGCCCAGCCCAGCAGACAGGCTCCCTGCCCACGTGGAGTCTGAAGTCCAGCAGGGGAGATAGACATTAATGAAATGAGCACACAGACAAACGTATAATCACTAATCCTACTGTGAAACAGAAGTAAAGGTTTTATGAGAGACTGTGACAGGGTGAGACATAATTTAGATGGGGAGGAATGTGTCCGGAAGTTTCTTTCAGAAGCGTTCCTTAAGCTGAGACCTAAACGAAGAGTAGGGATTTACCAGGAAAGATTGTAGGAAACGTCCTAAGAAGAGGAGCCGTCCTATATGAAAGCCCTGAGGCAGGAAACGCTTCGCCTGTGGGAGGAATCGAAGCTCCTGTGGCCGCCCTAGAGGAGGAAGGGGGCGGTGGCGGCAGGCGGAGGGGGCGCGGGCGAGGCCCCAGCGTTGGACCCCCTTGTGTGTATTAAGAATGTTGCACTTTGGGGGGTGGGGGGAGGGCACAGAGGGGGAAGTGGTGTACCCACAACATGACTAACAAAAATGTACAACTGAAATCTCACAAGGTTGTAATCTATCATAACATTAATAAAAAAAAAAAAAACTAATGGGGGGGAAAAAAAAAGAATGTTGCACTTTATCCTAACGGTGGCAAACCATCGGTGAATTTTAAGTAGAAAAGAGGTGTAATTAGATTTATGTTTTCAAAAGATGACCTTGGCAGCTTCGATTCGATTAGAATGAGGTGAGCGTCTCGGGGCAGACCAGCTTGGAGGCGCCTGCCGTGCTCGGGGGACAGATGGTGGCCGCTGCACGAGGGCGGTGCTGGGGGTGAAGGGGAAGAGAAACGCCCCGGCGGGGGTCGAACAGCGTGCGAGGGGATGTGCTCAGCTCAGGTGTGGGCTTGTCAGGGATCAGACACGTGGGAGACGTTCAAGTGGAGACGCCAAGGAGGCATTTGGATTGAAGAGGCCATTGTTGAAAAGATAGCATCGGCCGGAGCTGCCGCTTTGGGAGACGACATCCTAGACGTGGTACTGAAATCCACGAAAGCCCGTGAGACCAGCTCAGGAGAAAGAGTGCGGGAAAGCAAGCAGGCCCAGCACGCAACCCGCGGAGGCCTCTGCGTGAACAAGTAGGTAAAGGAGAAGGAAACAGTGGAGGAGCTTGAGAAGGGGCCATCAGCAAGCGAGGAAGAACCAGGACAGCGTGGCGTCTACCAAGGCAGAGGAGAGGCCGCTTGCTGAGGAGCAAGGCTGCCCAGGCCAGATGCTGCTGACAGGCGACAAGGTGAGGACCGTAACCTGTGTCTTGGAAAAGTACCCGACAGTAGTTCAAAGAGGACAGCGCTGCATATTAGAAATGCAGTTTGGGGGCGTCCGGAGGCCGAGTGGTTAAGTTCGCACGCTCCGCTTCGGCGGCCCAGGGTTTGGCGGGTTCGGATCCTGGGCGCGGACGTGGCACCGCTCCCCAGGCCATACTGGGACGGCGACCCACGTAGCAGAGCTGGAGGACCTACAACTAGAATATACAACTATGTACTGCAGGGCTTTGGGGAGAAGAAGAAAAAGATGATTGGCAACAGATGTTAGCTCAGGGCCAGTCTTTGAAGAAAAAAGAAAAAAAAAGAATATGCTGTTTCAACTAGAAGGAACTGGTACCCTTCTTTACTTCCAAGAAGGATCTTTTACCACATACTATAAAACTGTCCTGACTGGAATATTTTATTTCACAGCATTCAGATTTCTGAGCTTTCTGTAGCAGCCAGATTGGTACAAGCTGTCAGGATCACTTTTTTCCCCCAATATTTAATTATGAAAATTCTCAACCATTCAGAAAAGTTGAAAGAATTATACAACAAACATTCGTGTATCTCTTATCTAGATTCTACAACCAACATTTTGTTACACCTGCTTTATCATATATCTATCCATCTAACCATCCCTCTATCCACCCACCAATCTATCGTATTTTTGGATGCATTTCAAAGTAAGTTTTAAGTATAAGAAGATTTCACAACTAAAAACTCTAGCATCTCTGTCATTAACTAGAGTTCAACATCTGCTTATGATTCTATTTCTTTTGAGGTAAAATTTAAAAAGAATGAAATGCCCAAAACGTTAGTGTACCACTTGATGCCTTTTGACAAATGCATACCCTTGTGTACCCATCCTGTTAAGTTATAGAACGTTAAATCACCCACAAAGTTTGTCACTGCCACTTTATCTTTCAGAAAGTGCAGGAAATGTAGGTAAGGAGTCCTGGCTGTGCTCATGGTAAGAACACAGCAAAAGTTAATTCCCTCCTCCCTTCTGCCAGGGGCTCTGCCACTCACATAGATCCACCCACATTTTCACCAAGATAGAAACAAATATTGAACTCTTCCTAAACGTGCTTTTGTAAACATTTCACAATAAACCCTTTGTAGAGAAGGACAATGGTGTCCAGTGAACCAAGCCCAATCCGGGAAAATCCTAATTCCTCACTCAGAATCCTGCTCTGCTGGTGCTGAGCAGGCTCATGTTGCAGTCTTCTTATTTGTCAAACAGCAACAATAATCATCCATATCACACAGGTATAAAAATTACCTTGATATTTTAATATAATAACTAATATAACCCCTGGGGAAGGAAAGGTAAAAAAGACTTCAGTTCCAGGTTGTGAACATTTTGACTAATCTGCCATATTTTCACAGTGTGCCCTGTTGGTGCCATGGCCTCACCTCATTACTAAGGTAAGGCCTGTTGGGCAGAGGCCTGAATCAGGGACGTTCCGTGTAAAGGGTTGTACCTGCTCAGATTTGGCTTCAGAATCAGGACTGGAGATGCCAACTAGGTCTGACAGGTTCAAACATCTACTGTTAACCACCCCTGAAAGAGGCTGCGGGGTTAGTTCATTTTCTTGCTATTGTTTTGTTTTGTAACTCTGGGCTTTAGGAGGATCACACACAAGACTGATTTGTTGGAGTAAAGAGAGTGTTTCTCAGCTTACGCTGGTTTTAAGGAACCTGGGGACATTAGCTGAGGTAACAGCACCTTTTAAGATTTAATTAAACTTTGTTTGAGCCATCTTCCCAAGCTCTGTGAGAAGTCTAATGCTCCCTTATAGATTTATAGATTTATGTTCCTCTCTAGCTCCTGAATCTTGCTCTTGCTGAACTTATACCTCTGTTGGGGTCCACTTCACTGCTGTCATCTTTTTTTCTGCTCTGGGCCAACCCAGACATGGAATTCAGCTTCTTTCCTTTGATTTCCCCCAAGACAACTTTCCTAAGCAAATCCCTGTGGAATCCTATTTCGCACTTTAATCTCTCTCCCTTCTACTCTTGGCTCCCAAATTCCTCTTGATGCTTAGATTCAGGTTCGTTTAGCTATGACTTTACTCCCTTGTATTCTTGCATCCATGGCCCCGGGACCTTACTTTCTACCCACAAATGGATAACCAAGGTATTTTTCTAAACAAAGATAGTTCTCTAAGAGGAACCGTGGTGCAAATTCTTTAAAGTATATATGTATATAGACATGTATACACACACACATGCACAGACACAAACATACTTACATATATATACACAATACATATATGCATATAGGTGTCATACATATGTACATAATATACAATACATAGAAATATATAATCACATGAATGTGTGTGTAATTAAATATATGATACATAACCTACATGCATACACATGAACACACACATATATATACCCTACCACATACATCTACGTAGCTATCAACTACCTTCACTATGGAATTGGTGCACTCTTTAGTCCTGCGTCATTCTGCTGAATTCTATTTCTCCTCTTTTTATTTCTTCATTGCCACAGATCATCCTCTATGATTGAATGGACCCCATCTAGTTTGCACTGTTTAGTTTAGAAAATGAGAGACTGGCAATTTTTGTTCGGTTACTCATTTATTCGATCACACATTCACTCAACATATAATAATTGAGCACTTATGATGGAATATCATATTGGATCCTATAGAAGAAAGAGATGGGTAAGGGTGGGGTCCTTGTCTTTAGAAACTTAACATCCATCTGGATGAGCAACACTTAACACACATGAAACAAAACGCCCTCAAATGCACAATTCTCATCAGAAGAACAGCAAATTAGAGCAGAAAGCTAAAGCCTTGCAGTGTTCCCCAATGCTGCTGTTTCAGCAGAATGAGCAGGAGGAAAAAAACCACTGTGGTCAAAAGAAACTGCTGGCTTATGGATTTTTTTTAAATTACAATTTGCATGCTCTTCTAACAGTGTTAGTTCTGCTTAGATGGCAGAGTGGCTTTCATGAAAGTATGAGCTCAGCCTTGTCTCATGCCTGTTTAAAGAAAGAGGTCAGGTAAAATGACTGTAGTTACAGCATGAGGCTAATTGAAAACCACAGTGTCTTTCAGAGGAGACGAAAAAACCACGCCCTGGAAATTTTTTGCCCACTAAAAGCCCCACGAAGTTGTCTCAGAAACACACATATAGGCAATGTCCTCTTTTCTCCTTAGGAGCGTCCTCAAGGAAAACAGCTTACAAATCTGAAGTGTAGACCAGTAGAACAGTTCAGCAGCCTGGGTTAATTCTGAATTGAGTAGCACGTGCTCCCTGAGTGTGAGGGGAGCTCCCGGTCAGGAAGAACTCTGAACTCGTCAGCGTCTGGCTAAACTGCACGTGCCTTGAGAAGAAGTTGTGATTGACCAGGTCTGCACAAACACACAAGTCACGAGCACTAGGAATCCAGTCCCTCTAACACACTGGCCATGCTTTGGGTGTTGTTTTCTTTTCTGCTGATTTGATTTTAGACTGTGGCAAAAGGGGAAGATGCAGCACTGAGACAAGGCAAAATAATAGGAAATGTATCTTATTTTTTAACCTCTCTATATGGCTGTTTGGGATGAAGGACTTAATCCTTATGTAGCCCTTCCAAATCTCTTCATATAGTGCAGCAATTTATGACTGAGCTCTACACTGAATATTCTAATCATTTAAGACATTTTAGACCACTTTGGAACAGAAGTGAGTAATGACTGAATAAATTAGCAAAAACCCATGCTGTATATATTGCAGGATGTCTCCATAAAAGTTAGTAACTTCATCAGTGTTCATTTGACATCAAAGTGGACCCAAGGTCAGAAAAGAGAAGGACTCTCATCGTACATACTGATAAACACGGTCTATCTGTGGGGTTTTTTTCTTTCTGCTTTTTCTCCCCAAATACCCCCAGTACATAGTCGTATATTTTTAGTTGTAAGTCCTTCTAGTTGTGGCATGTGGGATGCCGCCTCAGCATGGCCTGAGGAGCAGTGCCATGTCCACGCCAGGATCCGAACCGTGGAAACCCTGCACCGCCGAAGCAGAGTGCACAAGCTTAAGCAGTTGGCCATGGGGCCAGCCCCTTATCAGTGGTTTTGGTAATTTTTTTAATTTGAAAATTAAATGTATTTTTAGTGTACCCATGGAGGAATTTACACACAAATTTCATGAAGAATAGCAAGTATGAAGGTCCTGAAGGGTGATATTCTTGTATGCAGAGGAAAGACATGACCACTCCTTTCTGGATGGTCGTGAACTACGATAAATGACTTCTTTCCACAGAATCTCCAAAAGAGAGTGGGGCAGGCATTCACAGTCTATCAAGGTTAGTTAGACAGTACTTTTCTAGGAATTGGCTCTGTTTTTCCTTCCATACTTCTGTGACAAAATGAGAGATAAATTATTTGTTAGAGGAAATACTAATGGTCTTAATTCAAAAACATTAGTAAGATGAACCTAGCATGTTGGATGTGATACTACAGAACTTGTGCCTCAGTTTCATAAATTTGCAGGTCGTAGATCTCACACTTCCCCAAACTGTAGAAAAACTGGCCATTTCTGGGAAATCCTTACTTCTCACATTATGCTCCTTTTTATTCTTTTTACTTATTTACACTGCTTAATGAAATCAGGAAATCATATGATGTAGTCTAACTTGAAAATCTTTTAAATTGATACTTCAAATTCTATAAATTATATCCAGATTTAGTATTGATTCTCTAAGTTTGCCTGAATATTAGAAAAGTTCTCTCCTTGTGTGACAGAGGTGGCATTATAAACAAGTGGGGAAATGATGGACTATCAATGAATGATGCTGAAAATATTGATGGTGACTATCTTAGGGCAGTAGGATTTCAGGTGAACTTTTTATGTATTTCTTCATATTTTAATAATTATTTGAATTTTAACAATGACCATAAATTGTTTATATAATCAGAAAGTTATTTCCATTGTAAAAATTACAATATTGGAAAAATTGGCTTCCTATGTGTAGATAAATAAAATTAGATCCTTACCTGACACTCTATTTACAGATAAGTTACAGAAAGAATAAAGACCAAAATATGCCAAGGAAAACTTTTATATGATTAGCAGGAAATACACAGGTTATCTTCATGACCTTGAGTTAAGCAGAATTTCTTAAAACAAGACAGAAAGAGCATGAATCATAAAGAAAAAGATTTATAAATTAGCTTATAATTTTTCAATGATGCCAAAATTCAAGCTTAACTTAAAAATTTAGTTAAAATACAAGTCACAGACTAGAAGATATTTGTAATGTATTAGAAAGTATCTAAGATATACAAGGAATTAAAGTTAATAAGCAATAAAACAAAACCCCCAATTTAAAAAATGGGCAAAAAAAAAAATGAACAGGAAACAGAAAAGGAAAACAAAATCACCAAAATTCACAAAAATATGCTCCTCCTCGCTATATTTAGAGAAACACGAATTAAATTAGATGCCACTTTATATCCCTCTGATTGTCTACAGGACGTTTGACCTGACAATACGAGATGCTGGAAAGGATGCAGAAAATAGGAACTTGCATATTCTACTAGTGGGAGTGAAAACTAATACAACTGATATCAAATTAACAATATCCAGTAAAGCTAAAAATTTACCTTCCTCATAACCTAGAAAGTCCTCCTCTACAGAAACATGCAAATATGTGCACAGGAGACAGCTACAGAAAGCTGGGAACAATCTAAAATCCATCTGAGGGGAAATGAAAAATGAAGTTTATATTCCCAAGAAGATTAAAATAGCAGTTTAAAAAATAAACTAGATCTCTATGTATTAATGTTACTAACATAAATCCCAAAAATATACCATTGAGAGAAGGAAAAAAAAGCAGGTTGTGAAAATACTTAAACAATATGATACAAATTATTTTAAATTTAAAAGATACTGTATATATTGACAACGGATACGTAGATTCATAATCACTAGAATCATGTGCTGGAGGATACTACCAGAGGTTGTGTCTGGGGAGAAAAGTGGGGAAGGCAATTGAGGAGAGGAACAAAATGGCCCTGAATTTTATCTGAATATTATATTATTTTATTAAAAATACTTATAAAGCATATCGTAATACGTAAAGGAATGAACTTAGACTCTCGTCCCTGCTGGTTATAGAGCCTGACCATCAAACCAGAGTCGCCGAGCACTGGCTCTGCGGGAAGAGCATCCGCAGGGCCCTGGGCGGGACTGCCCTCCAGCAGGAGTGGGAATAGAGAAGTGCTCCAGTCTCAATCTCTATCTATAATCATGACGTGGAGCAAACACTGCTGGATGCCCAGCACGAATCTAGATGATGTCTCTCAGAGAGCACCCACTGCGATGACCCCTCCCTCACAGACACCACGGGATACTGACAGAGTTTCTGAAATAGACATCTCGTAGCACCGGAGGAAGAAACAGATCTCAGCCTGAAGAAGATTATATTGAGACAAGAAACAAAACATTTTGAAAAAAACCTCAGATTGGATATGGGATTGGTCAACTCTGTCTGAAAAGAACCCCCCTCCCCTCCAAAAGACAAACTTGAAACTTCTTTAAATATCCAAAGCACGTGGCCTCTCGCAGCATGAGGAACACATGTGTTATGAAGAAAGGAGATGTTTTCTCACCAAAATTTCTAAAAGATTTTCTTCTGACTCTGCTGTTTTCTCCCATCTGCTGGTCACTGGACTGCGGATCTATGTTGGAAGGCGTCTGACAACCTCTATCGGCACCTTTGACAAAGACTTGGAATCTGACTTTGTTCACATAGTGGAGGTTGTCTGGTAAAGACTGCACTTAACTATGCCATTTATTCTTTGTTAAGCAGGAACCAGGAAACCAAGGTGCAAATACAAACTCCACAGTAGAGTTTCTACACTAAAATATGTATGCTTTTACAGTGTAAGGACAAACTTCCCACTGTTAAGTAACAGTTAATTGTCAGTTTTCTGTCAGAGGACCTGCTCAGTCTATTTCAGACTCTTCATCAGTGTAGGTTGCTCTATTGAACCTTATCCCTTGTGCTGAACTTTTGAGGGCTTTTGGAATCAGCATTAGTCTAAGAAATGCTGCATCTACATTAAAAAACTGGAAATAGAAAAAAAATAAATCTTTGCCAAATCCTCCAGAGATTACTATCTTTGCATACAGTTTAAAACCAAACTTTATAAAAGCTTTTTGGTTAAACCAGAAAAAAAGTAATTTATTTAAAAATAAACATTTGTTCTTCCCCAGTGTTGCTGGGGACATTTCAGGCTTAGTTTGGGTGACTGTAGGTGGAGCCAGTTGCAGCAATGGGAAGCGACCCCATCTTTGGCTTTTGCTGTTCAAGAGCTGGGAGAGCTTAGGAGGTCAAGAGCCCAATACAAGAGCATAATCACCCCTCTGGGACCTCAGGGACCTTGCTTGGGGCAGAGGTGGGGCTTGATGGGGTGACAAATCTTAAAGCTTTGCTGAAGGAAATCAAGCCCTGTGTTGATTTATAGCTGTTAGCAACTATTTTATTTGTCAATATTCTAAAAATTATTGGGAAGTCTGCATCACTTAAAAAAAATCATCTCTCAACCCAAAGATAAGGCAAGCCGTTTTCTCTTGAGAAAAGTACAGCTTGATATTTTTTCCCTCTAGATTTCTAGGTCAGTTTAAGGATATTTGATACAAGCATCATAAGTGTTGTGATTAAATAGCTATATTTCTCAGAAAACTCCTGTTTTTGGTAACCTCCCCTCATTTCTAACAGGCTTAATGCAAACTTAACTTGATAAGTGTGCTTGGAAATAGAACATTCCGCAGGTTCTATGTATTAACTACTGCCTGGAGCACCCACAGATATGTTCTCACGCTGCTACTTGGCAGATCCTTGGAGATAGGGCTGAAAATCAGCAGGCACTGAACTCCGTCCAGCATACAGCCACTGTCGACCTACTTAACTCGTTAGTACTGAGCTTCACCAGGAGTTCAGCACTGTGCCTATCACCCTGTCCTGGAGGATCATTATGGCCACAGTTGCCTGGGTCTTGGCAGATTTAGTGTTTCGAGTCCTTCCTAGTCCACTGCTTCTCCAGCCTTCCTTTCCCCATTGCTGGAGCAATCTGGTCCCTGTTGCCACCCTTCGTCTCAGACAGTCTCTAGGACTCATCACCCTGGATCTAGTGCTGAGTATCTAGTAGGGAATACATGACCTGACCCCCTGAGGATCTCTCCTGCTTTATCTCCACTCTGTCCCTCCCTCGGCCCCCGCACCTCCAGTCCATGTGTACGCACACACATGCTATTGCTCTCAACCGGTGCCAGCCTGT
Organism: Equus quagga; assembly: GCF_021613505.1. NCBI lineage: Eukaryota > Metazoa > Chordata > Mammalia > Perissodactyla > Equidae > Equus > Equus quagga. Next base: position 59,929,751 of record NC_060275.1, on the reverse strand, counting down.
TTAACATCCCCAGTCGTGACTTTAGTCAGGCTGCTTCCTCTTTCCTCTGGCTGGAATGCATCATTTTCACCAAAAGGGAAGCACCATGACTAAGAAAGGATATGATAGGGTTCCTTGATCATTCATGCTTTTTAGAACACTGCTACATTCTGTCTATGTTCAAGGCAAGTTCTGGCTCCAGTGGAAAGCGTGGCCTCTCGGGGTCACTGACCCTGCTTACTCAGTCGTAGAAATGGTACACTTACCTTGTATTCCAACTTTACATTTTATTGTGAAAATCTTTCCACGACTTTCTGAGGGAAGAACCATTGTCTTCATTCTCCTGTGAGGAAACTGAGCTCAGAAAGGCTAAACATCTTGCCCAAAGTCTCCCTTCTGGAAAGCTGGGAAGCTACGATTCAAACCAGAGTCTCCAATTCCAAAGCCCGTGCTCCTCATCCGTGTCTCCACGATCCTGATCTTGGACTCACTTCTTTTTTGTCCCTGTTGCCTGAGTCCATGTGTCGTCTCAGGGTCAGTACCAAAGTCTCTCTAGGACTGGGTCCTTGCTTTGTTCCAGCAGCTGCTCCTCAAAGAATGGAAGGCTCCCTCAGACCTGACTGAGTGCCTGAGTCCAGCTCGCTGCTGATAATGCTCTGGGTCACCGCCTGGCTGCCTGGCTATCCAAACGCAACCCCAAGTTGCCCTTTCTGTGCTCTCCCCTCTGCTAGGGTACTAGACCCCTACAGGCCCTACATCTGAAGCTGACTGCTGACGTAACCACAACCTTTTATTGCCACCCCCTTGGGCTACTGCCCTGCAGCCTCATTTTCTCTCAGCACCAGCAGCTGGATCTGAGCTCCCAGTCTTCACCCTCTCCAGCAAGCAAGTGAACTTACATGTCCTGCGCTTCCCAGCCTTGTCCACTGATCCCACCTCACCAAGTTATGTCTAGTGCTTTCCTGAGGCGCTTAAGCAAGACAGCTTCAACCGGACTAATTAAATCAGACTCTGACTTAAGCCTCCTATCTTTATTTGTTCACTAGGGTATTAAGTGGAGTTTCCCCAGTAGCCAACTTTGAGATGAAGATTTAAGCCCAAGTAGTTTGTTCTGAGGGTGACCCAAGGAGGTGTTATTAAGTGGGTTACCCCTGTGAGTACCTAGGTTCAGTGGGGAACTATGGATGATAGCACAGAACACGCTCAGAGTCATCCCATCGAAGGAAGGCAAGGAAGTTTTGGGGTTTTTCCTGCCGTTCACATGGCCGCTGGCTGAGCACTGCGCCTGCACGCCTGGCTGAAGCCCTCAAGTGGAAGTTGTGCGTGCTTGCGGTAGGTTGTAGTAGGGAGTTGTGCGTGCTTGCGGTAGGTTGTAGTAGGAAGTTGTGCGTGCTTGCGGTGGGTTGCCCTGGCATATACTGTGATGGCGAGTACCTAGAGGTTATAGGCAGAGCACAAGCAGCATCTGCCATAGTCAGTAAAAATAACACTCAAAGCTGTTGTTTTAGTCATTCTGGAAAGCTTCTGGAGGAAGTATGCAGTGTTACAATTAATATGACCCGTGGAAGTCTTCCAAAGTTTCTTATGTTTGCCTCATGAACCGTGCGTCAGAGCTCTACGTAGGACCGCTTTGGCACCCCCTCGCTCCAGCCTCTCTCCAGCACGTGCGCCAGAATTCTCAGGTTTTTCAGGAAATTCAGAAGTCTTTCATGTGTTTTTTTGCTTTTTTACCAACTGTGAGAACAGAGTTTATCCTTCATAATTATTGAGCCCTCCCTCACATGAAAGAGCATGAACTAGGTGCTATGACAGAGGAAAGAAAAAAAGAACTCTTCTTACCCCCAAGGAACATGTAGTCTATTGGGAAATTACAATATGTATCATTCTTCTTTTCATACGGAATACAGGGTAAGAACTAAAGGGATGGAGTTGCTCGAGAGCCTTTCCAGCTGGAAAATCTATAAGAGCAGAAATCAAGTTAGCTTGAGACTAGAATTAAAATGCCAGAATCACAGAATTGAGTCCCTGATTTAAAGCTCTTCCAAGTTACTCAAGATGGCACTTCTTTTATTAACATTGTGCTATAGTTACTGTTCTGAATCCAGCTAAACTGTCAACTCCTTAAGAACAAGGATAATTTCCCTATTAGTTATCTACTGCTGCATAACAAATTACCCCAAAGCTTAGCTTAAAACAAGATATGTTTATGATCTCACAGTTTCTGTGAGTCAGGAATCTGGGCACAGTTTACCTGGGTCCCCTGTCTCAGAGTCTTTTACAAGGCTGAAATCAAGATGTCACCCAAGGCTCAAATCTCATCTGAAGGCCTGGCTGGGGAGGGATCTGCTTCCAAGCTCACGTGGTTGTTGCAGGATAAAGTTCTTCACAGACTGGTAAACTGAGGGCCTCGGTTCCTAGACTGCTTTTGTCTAGAGGCCACCCTCAGTTCCTTGCCGGGTGGGCCTCTTCAATATGGCTTCACCAAAGCATGCAAGCGAGGAAGACAATGGAGACAGAAGTCAGAGTCTTTTCTAACCTAGTCATAGAAGCGACATTCCATCACCTTTGCTATATTTCACTCTTAGAAGTCACTAGGTCCAGTCCACACTTAAGAGGAGGAGGTCACATAAGGCATGACAAAATCTGTCCTTCTTAGGATTTGTTTGCCCCAGGGTTACACATTTAACACAAAATGCTATGCCAATTTAGAAAGCAGTCATGGAGAGGGGAAGTTTACTTGCAGCGATACTAAATAAATATTTGATTAAATGAATGTTAACAAGGTGTTCCCCATGTTGGCACTGGCATCTTCATTTTTCAATACCTTTTAAAATGCTAATCTGAGAAAGCCTATAATATGAATAGATAGAAACTGTATCTAGGGGCCAGCCCAGTGGCATACTGGTTAACTTTACACACTCTGCTTCAGCGGCCTGGGGTTCACAGGTTTGGATCCTGGGTGCAGACCTACTCCATTCATCAGCCATGCTGTGGAGGCATCCCACATACAAAATAGAGGAAGACTGGCACAGTGTTAGCTCAGTGACAATCTTCCTCACAAAACTGTCACTGAGCTAACACTGTGCCAATCTTCCTCACTAAATAAATAAATAAGAAAGAAACTGTATCTAGTAAAATCTGCAATTGCTATCACAGTCAGATTGAGTCTTTATAGCACAGTCATTGGGCAAGCAGAGTTTAGAATCAGGTTTATCTAGAGAGGTTGACCAGCGAGGATTCAGTATGCATGTATCTGGGGAGAGTGTTTCATAGAGACTTTGAATTGGAGTTCAGCAGAAGAGCGAATTCATGTGAAAATTAGTGCAAACCCTTATCTACACAAGGTCAGCTATACATTGTTGTAAGCCCTTAGAAGTCTAGGATTGCAGTGGGTTTTAAGAATGTGTCATTATTTGTCTGAGATGAAATGCTGGTTACAAAAGGAAGTTCTCTTTTTGTGCATGTGAGGAAGATTCGCCCTGAGCTAACATCCATGCCAATCTTCCTCTATTTTGTATGTGGGATGCCTCCACAGCATGGCTGATGAGTGGAGTAGGTCCACACCGCGGATCTGAACCCATGAACCCGTGCCACCGAAGCACAGCGTGCAGAACTTTAACCACTGGGCCACGGGGCCAGCCCCGAAAAGGAAGTTCTTTTATTCTGAGAAATTAATTCTTGGTCTCAGAACTGATATAATTCTCTCATTCCTCTCTCTGTCTCATTTCCTCTATCTCAAGGAAGAGTGATTTCCTGATTCTGTACACATGAGATATTTGTGGAAAGTCACAAACATTACTGGCCTATTCAGCCTTCTTAACTCTGTTTTGGGTGATTTAAACCATGCATATTAATACTAGCATTCCTGAGATGTTGACAGATGAGTAAGAATCAGACTGTGTACTTTGTAAGAACAACAGAGGGGCTCCCAAGAGCTACAAATTCTGCAAAACAAATCTCTTAAGTAAATAATGGGAAATGATAGTTTATTTTAAGTCCTCTGAAAAGTTGAAAAATGATGCAGAAGGAAAGGGCTCATCTGTTTTCAGTCAGCTTTTGACCTTTGACTATATAAACACAAGAAACGAATGAGCTAGAGCTAGGAAACAGAGCTGTACCTCTCTACTACCCAGATGAACAAAATTCATCTTCCCATTAGGTTTTACAGAGATATACTAGAGCACCACCACACAGAACATTACACTGAATAGTTTATTATCAAAGAAGAAGGCAGTTGTTAAGACTCTGGCAATCTTGGTAACTTTTTTAAAATCTGTAAAGCAAGGAGATTGGATCAGGTCTTTTCTAGTCCTTCCTCCTCTAAAATGCCGATTCCAAGACTCATTAGATCGAGCTACCCCAGAATCCACATGACAGTTCCTGTCTTCCACCTCCCTGATATCACAGCCCCTTCTTCTCTGGCTTAAAAATTCTATCACACGCCACCTTGACATTAACACACAACCGTTAATACACAGTCATGTGCAAGTCCCCGCCAAAAGCATATTGCTCCATGAAGAACAACGCAGGCCTCAGCACCAGTATCAAGCGCCTTTGTTACCACACTCTGAAATTACCTGGGAGGGAGTGGGCCCCAGAGGAAGTGGGGAATCGTCTCCTCCAACCCTTTTTATTAGCAGGATCAGTTTAGGAGTTTAGTTATTTGCCACCTTGACCTTTTAGCCGCTCTGTAACAATACTTATCTTTCATTTCTTTGGTGAAAACTTACCTTCAAGAAACCATATTTATGACAAATCCCTATGTAGTCTTCAGGGGTCTGCACTACACCAACTCCCCCAGTAATATTTTGGCACTCCTTCCTCTGCGTTCCCATTTCATCTTGCACACAGACTCCTTACTCTAATTATTTCCCTGTAGCGTGTAAAGACTTCCCAAGAAGGGACCATGTCTTCTATCTTTGTATCTCCACTGCCCTAGTGCCTAGCACATCAAAGGGGCTGAATATATGTTTGTGCAGAACATAAATGAATGGAAGTCTTTTCTGACCAATTTCATCCTGCTCTGTATTTTTCACTATACAGCTTAGGTTATTTACATCACACTGCACAAGTAGAGGAAGCAAATGAACTACTGAGATGAAATATACTTTTTCTTAGTCAAGGAATATCTTCTATGAGCAAGGAGAATTGGCTATTTCAAAAAACGTTATATGAATCTTTTTGTAACTGGTCAAGGAAGACAGAAATTCAGATAAGCAAAGAGATTTTAAGGGGCAGCCTTGTGGGAAGGAGTTCAGAGCTGTTCCTTCTGCCTAGAATTAAAACTGCCCAAAGAGCCTAGGAACTGCTCTGTTTCCCTCTTCCCAGCCCACATTCTTCAATGCCCTAAATTAAAATCTGAATAAAAATTAACACCAGTAAAAGGAAGTACACACTAAAGAGGTTTTCATTCACTAAAAAGAAGTGCGTATAGAAGAGAATTGTGATTTTTTCTTTATTAGACTGTTTCTCAAAATGAACACAGCTTTATTTTTTCTTGTAATAAAAATAACATTAATTGAAATAAATTCAGACAATACAGAAAGTGTAAAGAAAAAAATGAAAATTACCTTTAATCCCATCACCCAGAGAGAACTCTTATCAACATTTTTTTTAATTCAGGGAACATTGGTTTATAACATTATATAAATTTCATTGTACATCATTATATTTTGACTTCTGTAAAGACTACAACCTGTTCACCACCTCTTATTAATATTTTGATATGTACCTTTCCATATTTTTTCTATGCACATACAAATATATATCATTATATGTATAACATATATAACATGTATATTATGTTATACATTATGTCATGTTATACATGTTTTCTAAAATTTTTAAAATTAAACTTAACATATCATGGGCATCTTTCCTTTATGATAAATACCAATCTTCATTATTATTTCTAAATCTGCAGAGCAACATGCCATTGTATGGTTGTACTATAATTTGTTTAATCAACTCTCCATTGATGATGATAATTTACATGGCTTTCATGATAATATTCAGTATTATGAATAACACTGTGATGAACATATCTGTACAAGCAACTTCGTAGACTTTTCTTGTTATTTCCTTATGATAAATTCACAGAAACAAAATTGCTGGGTAAAAGGCTTTGCAAATTAAGAAAGTGAATACATACTGCCTAATTACTCTCCGGGGAGGCTGATCTTAGCACATTACTACGATCCTTGGAGGAGAGACTGTTGCTCCACACACAGCCAATACTGGCAATTAACAATCTTAAAATTCTGTCAATCTATTAGGCAAAAATTATATTCATGGTTGTTTAATTACTTTGATAACTTGATAGGGAAGCACTGATCAAATTCTGGAGAGAAAATTTCACTTGAGCCATGGAAGCCACCAGGATTCAGTCCTACAGTAGGGAAGTTACGAGTGACCTGAATCTGATATGGCTTAAGGGACTTTCTGCTTCTTATTTTTTTAAACAGTCCATACCTGAAGTCTGCATAGTTAAGTTACCGGCTGTTTTGATTTTCATTTCCTCTCTTAGTCCTACACGTCCAAGATTAACTTGAGAAGAATTTGAAAGGATCGCGAAGAAGTTATTCACTACCCTACATCCCTCCTCATCCTCAACGAGCAGGAAACAGGTCCACCTTCAGTGTGCCACTGTGACCACATTACTCTTCTTTGCATCATCAGATTTCCTGTGAAAAGTACTTTCTTCCCTCTCTTTCTAAAACTCTCTCTTACTCATCTAGCAGTAAGTTTATCCCTTTTTTTCTTTCCTTTGAGTTCTGACTTCATAACAACTGGCTCTTAGTTTCTCTTCTTCCCTCAAAGCACAACTGGGCCTGCATTTCACATCATTCATTAGAAAAGCCAGCGAGGCAGGCTGGTCCGAATTGCTGGAGCGGGCATGTGAGAGGCTGCTTTAATAAGTAAGATGTGACCTAGGAGACAGTTATAATTTAGAATACCTGACTCAAGTGTTGTAAAGATGGAGCAGACCACATTGTTAGATACTTGAGAGAACAGTGTGCCAGGAACCACATTAATAATCTCCCATAAACTGAAGGATTTGATATTCTAATTGTACTTTTAGAAACTGAGAGCCAGCCTTGATGACCTTGTGGTTGAAGTTCAGTGCTCTCACCACTTTGGCGCCCCAGGTTTGGTTCCTGGTCACGGAACCACACCATCTGACTGTCAGTAGCCATGCTGTGGTGGTGGCTCACATAGAAGAACTAGAATGACTTACAACTAGGATATACAACCATGCACTGGGGCTTTGGGGAGGAAAAAAAAAAGAGGAAGATTGGCAACAGATGTTAGCTCAGGGTGAATCTTCCCCTGCAAAAAAGAAAAAAAATAAATTGAGAACCAAAGCTTCACAGAATCTAGTAAGTGACGAGGTCAGAGTTCAAATCCAAACCCTTGTGATTACAAAGCTCATGGTTTTCATTATACCATGAACTCTACAGCGCCTATTTGTGATGGTTTAAATGGAGAAGAAATCACAAGAATTGCAGAGCCAAAGTTCCCACACTTCGTCATTCTTCCTGACTATTCTAGGTCCCCTAGCACCCAGACTCCCATCCCCTACCCCCAAAGACATATACTGTTTAATTAAAGGGTTGGTCACTATAGTTAAGGCCAACTTCCCTGAGCTTATAGTAGTAGCACTAACTTAGAATAGTGGAATATACCTAACCAGGCAGCCATAACGTTCATCACATGTATGTAATGAAGCCAATCTCAATCAAGCCTATAGGGTTAGGTCACTAACATTTGAAATCACTGATGTCCATGTTAGTCTGTGCCCAGAAACAATGGCTTTGAGAATGGAAGGAAGAACAGAGATTTTTCAAAAAGCCCCCACGATTCTATCCTAAGGACTCTGGGAAGAATAGTCGATTGTGCATTAGGTTACTTTATAAGTGGGGTGGCTCTAGAAATGAACTCACATTACTGAGTGTGAGAGAGATTAATCCTAATGTTTTCACTTGAGAATTATTTGGGTCATGCTGGACATTAACAAATCTTTTGGACTAGTGAACAGAGTGGTGTCACAACTTACTAGCAGTTGAATGACTTGTTGAACTAAAAGAATTTTACTTTCTGTATCATCTTCGAGAATGTGTTAATAGGCTAGATGCTCCCTTAGCCAGGATCCTTAATGTTTTAAACATTACTCTTTGCACTCTTTGGTTCTGCTCTTAGGTAAGAGAAATTAGGAACACCTGCTAAGTGCTTGCTTACTGTTAAGACACCAATGAGATACACACGGTCTCCATGGATTGTGAATTCCAAGAGATGCTACTCTACTATGGAAGACCACAGGCTAACATTTATTGAGCATTTACTCTATGCTAGGTACTTTTAAAAGAACTTTACAAGGGTTAACTAATTTCACTCCCATAATAAAACTATGAGGAGGGCACTATTACTAAATGGAAGGCCAGAGAGAATAACTTGCCTAAAGTCACACAGCTAGAAGGCAGTAGAGATAGGATCTGAACCAGCAGTCTCATTCTGAAGCCTGTTCTCCTAACCACCACGACAGGTATGCCAATGAGACAAAGTCTGCTGGAGGAACATCTGGAACGCTTGAAAGGTAAGAGTTCTTTTTCTTCCTTGGAATGTTGTCATCTACATATGATACTTGGAACTGCTGCAGCCATCCTGTGACCATAATGGGAGTCACAGCTGAGTATGTGGAGTAGAAAGATGGAAGGCACTCAAGTTTTCAAGGACATCCTTGAGTAACTGAATTATCTAGTCTTGGAACTACTCTACCTCTGGAATTCTTTTCATGTGAGATAGCGAACCCAATACTATTTAATTTACTTTAGTTAGGTGTCCATTACTTGTATCAAAAAGCATTCTCACTGATATAAATGCAAATAAACATAAAACCAACCAGAGACATATAGCCTTTTCAGAGAGGACAAATATTTGCACCATGCGCAAGATTTTCATTCAGCCAACAAATACTGAATACCTTCCATATGCCAGGTACAGTGCAAGTTGTTGAACTGAACAAGTTGGGAAGGGTAGGTTTCTGCACCTATGGAGGTTATAATCTGGGGGTAAATGTGGTAAGAGAGTGGAGGCAGGCATATTTAGGGAAAGTTTCATGAGGACTAATCCAGACTAAGAGGTCAGAGAAGGCCCTAATAGAATCCAGTAAAAACATGCATACCAGATGCAAAGAATCCATGCCAGATCAGTCAGTTTGCATGTACTTAATTCGCGATGTGCTTTTGTTTTAGTTGTTTAAGAACTATAAGAACAGTGTTATGTGTATAATAGTGTTGCATGTATATATAGTTAGATAACTTTATAATAAATAATTTAAATCAACATTGAGACCCAGAACATTTTTCCCTTTTAAAGGAAAATACTGAAGCCAATATAGGAGAAGCACACTATTATAAAACATAAAGCAAAGGAATAGGAACCAAGGCATTTTGTGTCTATTCCTAGCTCACTGGCTGGCAGCCCTCTGTTACTTGAATTCCATAATTTGTAAACCATGATTCATAAAGAGTTGCAACGGAATATTTTAGAGTTTTTAAATTAATAAGAAAGAAATTTTAAAAATCCCTGTACTGCTGTGAAAGTTCCAGAAATCACTCACAAATTTATTAAGAAAATGGGCAAAAGGAAGAGGGTGGGTACAGGACATGACACACAAGAAAAGAAGGTAGTGAAGGGAAAAACCTAGGGGCATTTAGTGCCTGGCAAACTCTCCACAGCAGGAAACAGTGCTGTGCATATCATAGCCGTTACTGAATTCATACTTGTTGGAATTTCCAAAGATGACCAAACAAACATCACGAAGGAAGTGGCTTTTTTGTTTTTAAGTTTTGTTATGGAAAATTTCTAACATGTACAAAAATACCGAGAATAGTAATGAGAACTACCACGCAGCTTCAACAGTCATCACTCATGGCCAATCTTGTTTCATTCATATCTCCCACCCTCCATTATTGTGAAGCAAATTCCAGACATGTTATTTCACCCCTGACTATGTTGGCACACGTTTCTAAAGCAAAAGAATTGAAACGAAAGTATTTGGTGTCCACGCCTGGCTCACTGAGTGGCAGCCTCTGTATCTTCGAGTCTATAATTTGTAAAATATGATTTATAGGGAGTTGCGACGGAATTTTAAAAAAAGTAACCACAAAAAAAAAAGAGGTGGCTAAATCCTCATAAGGTTCTCCAGGAGGGAAGCTCACCCCATAAATCCAGGTCGGCGTTTCATCTCCCGGGAGCCCAAGACGCTTCCTTTCAAGGTTGGGACCCCAGCCGCAGCCAGCAGGACCCGGCCTTTTATGGCCCTAGCTGGTCCTCGCCCCGCCCCTCCGCCCAGGAAGTCTCCGCCCACTGGGCCCCAGCAGCCCCCGCGCGCCCCCGCAGCCTCGGCGTAGGGAGCGGCGCACCGCCCAGGACGCGCTAGGCCTGGGCTCGGGAGCGCGCACGCCGTGCGTCCCAGGCTCGCTCGGGATTCTCGCCTGGTGGCGCCCTGAAAGGCGCGCAGGTTGGTCCGCCATGTTCCTCTCCGCGGTGCTCAGGGCCCGGGCGCCGGGCCTCGCCGCCCAGTGGGTAAGGACGCTGGGAATGAGCCCAGGCGCCTCCGCCGTTCTCCCTCTCTCCGCGCCTCCTTGTTGTGGGCACAGGAGAGCCCTGGGCTCTGGCCGGGCCTGCAGGCGGCGGCAAGGACACTGCGGCCTTCGCCCTGTCCCCTGGCGGCTGCTGCTGCAGCTCCTCCGTGAGCCAGGAGCTCCGAGGGAAGGTCGGCAGAGGAAGCGGCGCGGGTGCGTGGCCTCCCCCCAGGGCTGGGGATTTACACCTAGTTTGGTCAAGGAGAGGAGGAAGGAGGGGCCGCTCGGTCGTCTGTTGTTGCTGTTTCGCTCTAGCGCGGAACGTGGCCTGTCGTGGGTCGGCCAGGTCTGTTTCCGAAACCCGCCCGCGAAGGAGGCACCTTGCAGCCCTAGCCTCGTGACCTTATTGCTGTCGGGTTGCAGCGTCCTGGAGACAACTCTGGGATTGAGGCTCTAGCTTGCTTGGTGAAAGCTTAATGAGCATTTCCTTGAGCCAAGAGAAGGGTGACCACGGTGTTTCATTTACTGTAGTTGTGTTTTGCATATCGGAAAAATTCGGTAATAATCGTATCAAACTAACTGAAAGAACACCACCACATATACTGCACTCAGCAGGATTTTAGAGCTTGGATGGTCTTTTGAGATCCAAGTACGTTCATCTCTTTTAGGCAAGGAAATTGAATCTCAGAGATGTTGAAACACTTGCTCAGGTTAACTTAAAAATGCAGATACCAGAAATGACGACCATAACAACAGCGCATTTCCTGGAAATAAAGAAGCCTTTTTTTCCCCTAGCGGTACAGTTGAGGTTGAGTCGGTTCTCAGCAGCAGAGGAGGAGAGAGTTCGTGGTAGCATAGAACGAGGTCGGGGCTTTAGAGTTCGACCTGAGTTCGGATGGTGGCTTCACCGCCTTTTCTTGCTTTGTAACTTTGGGCTGTTATTTTTCTCACTTAGTTCCTTCAGTTGTAAAATGGGAATGTTCCAATTTGCAGAGTTTAGTCTTTCAGTAAACATTTGAGGTCCTACTGTGGGTCATGTGCCGCTGGGCTCCAGGTAACAATGTGGGTAATAATGGTAGGTAGCATTTGGTGACTGCTTTCTATGTGCCAAGCACTGTGTTAAATATTTACTTCTAAATCTCATGAAGTTGGTACTGTTATTTCCCCATATTACAGATAAGAAACAGATTTAGACAATCCCTGTTCTTGCCAAGTTGATAGTCTCATGTAAGAGGAACTTCACATTAAGGTAATTGTCATTTAATGTGAAAGTACAGTGTTACAGAGATGAGTAAGGTCATGCAGTTTACTTTGAAGGTAGTATAAGATTTTTCCTGGAGGCAATACTAATAGATTGGGGTTGGAGTCAAATAGATTGGGGAGAGGGCAGTCTAGGTGGAAAGGACAACATGAGAAAAGACTAGTTTTTGTTTTTTTCTCTTTAAGCTACCATTCTGAAGTTGCTCAAGTTTACTGAGGGAAATTGCTATGTGTGGTGAAGATTTAATGAGTGCTATAATAATAGAAGGGTATGCCACCCCGAGCAGAGACTAGGGAAGTGATTTCACTTTGCTTAGGGAAAAGAGAGAGCGGTTCAGGGACTTTGGAGGGCTAAGAGGAGGACGTGAACCTTAGTCATGGTAGATGAGAGGGAGGTATAGTGTGACATAGCGTTGTAGTTATAGGTAGCCGTATGTACAGGACAGTGAAGTGTGAGAGCACAGCAGGATGGACAAGGAATAATGAGTTGTGAAAGATGAGGCTGGAGAAGGTCATAAAGACCTTGGTATGTCATACCACAGAGTTTAGATTTTATTCTGTAGGTAGTGAACAATTTTAAGTAGATGAGTAGCAAAATCAGATTTATTCCCAGCACTACCACCTCACCCTCCCCCCATTGTAATTTTAGGACAGAATCTCTGGAGATGTGGAGAAGGATGAGATTGGAAGTCAGAAGAAGGTTATTGTAGTAATCGAGGAGAGAAATGAAAGACTTTGAACTGGGGATAGTCACAGAAAAAACGGAGTAGCAGGAAAAACAATTTAAAAGTTGTTGAGGTAGGATGGGTAGGACTTGGTAACTGACTAAATTGAGAGAGTAAGAGAGAGAGAAAAGAGGACTCTGGGATGTTTCTCATGATCATGGTTTAGGCCACTGTCTGTAATGACTATCTAATGTTGAATTACAACGAGGTTGAAAGAAATATTTGTTACATCCTTTGAGCAAGGTGAGGCATAATTTTTTAAAAAATTGTCATGGATAGCAAATTGATATAAAGATGAGAAACAAAATGAAGGCATTAAAAAGGACATTTCTCTGCATAAAGGAGTATTAATAGATTTCTTTGGGGATCAGTACAGTAGGCAGCTTTATTTGATAATTTCAGAGGTGAAAGGGTGCAGAACCCACCTATTTGTAGAAGTATGTGACAAATCTGTGAAGAAAAGCAACTGTTTGGGATTAAACTGCAGACAGTTACATAGCTATGATGGTTACTGGAAAAAGTTTAATTTTATCAAGGTAGTAAAAGTATGCATCTTGGGGGAAAATCTGGAAATTTTCCTTATAAGTTAAGGTTCTGAGCCATGATTTGCAACCCAGAAAAGTGATCTTGTCGTTACTAATACCATGTCTAATATATGTTTGATAGAAAGACATATTAGAATATTTACAAATAGTACTATTGAAAATATAGCAGGATATAATTTTATCCTTGTCTTAACCAATTTATAATGAAAACGGAATACTGCACACAATTTTTAATCCTCTTCACATCAAGAATAGCATAACATAGGTAGAAAACGTCCAGGAAATAGTAACTAAAATCTGGTGAGTGTTTCAGCTTCTGTATGAGGTTAGACTTAAGAAACTTTGGTGGGGGCCGGCCCGGTGGCGCAGCGGTTAAGTGCGCACGTTCCACTTCAGGGCCGGGGTTTGCCGGTTTGGATCCCGGATGCAGACATGGCACCACTTGGCAAGCCATGCTGTGGTAGGCGTCCCACGTATAAAGTAGAGGAAGATGGGCACGGATCTTAGCTCAGGGCCAGCTTCCTCAACAAAAAGAGGAGGATTGGCAGCACATGTTAGCTCAGGGCTAATCTTCCTCAAAAAAAAAAAAAACTTTGGCTACCTGAGAAGGGGAAGGTTCAGAAAGGAGAAGTGAAGAATAAATCACTAAGTGGAGAGAATGGATAAAAAGACTTTGTTAACTCAGTTACAAAACAGTGCTAGTTGACGTTTAAAGGAAATACTCTTGAATCAAAAGAATGCAGTTTTGTTCCTAAGGGGATATTATGGTAGTTCCATGAAAAAATAATTATACAGTTTGAAAAATACAAATAATGTCATGTTGTGTTCAGATGGTTACATTTATGGTGATATGTGGTACATGTTGTTAATATTTTGAGGTATGGAGAAGGAAGTTCCTTATTATCAGTGACTAAATATTCCTTAATATCCCTCAGTATTTCCAAAGATCCTGGGTTGGGAAAGATCATTTAGCATTTCTTGTTCTTGGAATCATTAGCATGTTGAAAATCATTCATAAAATCCATGAACTGTGAGCCAGGATACAGGCACTGTATACCCTACAGCAATAATCCCCCAACTTGATCAAAAGAATCACCTAGGATGCTTTAAAAATATAGATACTTGGGCTCCTTCTGGTCATAGGTTTATTAAATTTTAAACAAATGTATGTTTACCTGAGTATTAATCTTTAAGACTAGAAAATGAAGCAATTTAAGTTTATACAGCATTTGTTTGTGTTTATTTGACTTTCATGTTAAACTAAAAAGTTCGTGCTTAAGTTTTACCAGTTAATCCTTTAGGCTAAAAGCTCTTAAAATCATTTAAACTTTTGAAAATGAATGTTTGCTGTTACAATCAACTCTTAATTATTTAGGGTCTCATTTGTTTTTGAGATTATTGAGGTCCGTTGTTTGACCTTTTTTTCCTTCAGTAGCATTTTAGGGGCACAAGAAGAAATTATAATGAGAAATGAGTGTTACTGTTTAATTAAAGCTCCAAAAATAATAATAATAGTGGCTAACACATGAGTATTTATAATGATACCATGCTAAACACTTTATCTCATTTAATCTTCTTTAACAGTTTAAGATACTGCTGTTATTTTGTAGATGAGCAAACCTAGGTACAGAAAGGCAGAGCAGCTTGCCCAAGATTACATTAATTGGTGAAGATGAGACTGAACCTCGTGACTAAAATAATGTTTGGACATTTCATTTCTATGGAGTATTCCTGTCCTTAGGACATTTGAGTGTTGTTTGTATTCCTATTCGATTTTAGATGTCTAAAGAATGCTTTGTTTAATTTATGGTCAAGATAGCTGAAAGTAATCATTAATATTGTTGCCATTAATATGGTCATCTTAATCTGTAATGCTCCTTTAATACCTAGGCTGTTCATGTAGCTTTTCTATAATATAAATTTGGCCAAATTTTAGTTGTTAATTCTCTCATAGTGCTAGAAAAATCGCTTCTGTTTCTTTAATACGAATTAACATTTTTAGTTTTTAACGATGGAACTTGATATGGAAGACATTTGTAAAAGCCCTCCTATGTATATCTGAAAATATACAAAACAATTTTAGTGGTTAAGGCTTGTACTCAAGTCAGGAAAACTTATGTTTGGGTTTTCATTTATTTAGCTGTGTGATCTAGGAAAAGTTTTTTCCTCCCTTTGAGCCTTAGTTTCCACATTTGCAAAATGGGATGATAATAATACTTATACGGTATGGTTGCTGTGAGGAGTAAATGAGTTACAGTATTTTTAAAGTTTGTAGTGCAGTATCTAAAGCATTGTATTTATTATCAGTATCCTTGAAATAGATTTCAGTTACCATTAACCCATCATCTACTTTATTAAACTAAAATGCATTGAACAACTGATTTCTCAAGGATTTTTTAAAATGTAAAAATACCTACCCTGAGTGTATCATGGACAAAGACTTTTGGGGAAATACAGTACAGTACAGATTAAATAAGCCAGTAGGTATTGGTAAATAATGGGAAGAAACTACAGAGGGAGCCAGCATCACTTTTCTTTTCCAGGAGGTGTTTCACATGTGAGTTGTGACCCCCATGCAGGTGCACACAGTATATAGTGGATTTAATCTGTAAATGTTCAGAGTAGTCTAAAAGGTATATTCCCTGCCTCAGTTGGTTGCTAATAAAGGAAAAGACTGTTTTCCATTTGCCTGACCTTGGTCCTCTCCTGACTAATTAGGGTAGTGATTGTGTCAGTTTCGTTTTACAGCTTCCTTGTCCTTTAAGTTGCCCTCGCTAGATGTGGCCTTTTATACTACACGTCTGATAGAATTGAAAAAGGTGAGCAGAGTTGGATACTGATGATGTTTGAGCAACAGAAGAAACTAAGGAAAAAAACCCTCTTCTTGGGGAGTGGGTGGAAGAATGTGAAATTTTAGTTTTTGTCATTTTGAACTTTTGGTATCAGTATTGCAAATGATGTTAAAAGAGAAGGGCTAGTAGAAAGAGCAGAGGACTTAGATTCAAAAGGCATGGGCTCAGAATCCATCTCTGTCACTAATTGTGTGGTGGAGGGCAAGTTACTGTCTCTGAGCCTAAATTTCTTTAAAAGTAAAATGGAAATAATAACTTCTAACCACAGATATTTGAGAAGTCAATGAAAAAAGGTATGTTGAAGTACTTAACACAAAGCTACTCAAGGTTACTTGAATCCAAAGAAATCTCTGCCGCTATTTGTCTGCTGTAAATCTTCTCTGCTCCTTCTGAAACACCCTGAAAAAAGAATAAACTAGAATTGAAATTCACTATTAATTCTGCATTATATATCAGATTACGTTCTTGTTTATTAAAAAAACGTTGTTTGAATTTTCAATTGGAGTTCACTGAATTCAGTTGGAACTCACTGAAGTATAGACATTTCAGAGTCTTATGAGAAACTAGACTCTAGTCTAAGGGGAGAACACTGAGCTTACTCTTCAAATCAGTCCAGCCTAGCTAAGTTGTTTTTTTCCAGTTCTAAAACTGGTCCTGGGGTGCCTCTTTATTCCAAAGTGAAACTGGATTCAGATGGCCCTTTAAGTAATGTAAAGATGTTAATCAAACTTTTAATATCTTATTTATTCCTTTGTTGAAAGTCACTGACATAGATATTATAACAGATGTAAAATAGGTCAAGTTATTAAAGATATCAAAAAACAGGGCAGCTTTGGGGCCAGCCCGGAGGCGTATTGTTAAGTTTGTGTGCTCCGCTTCAGCAGCCTGGAGTTCATGGGTTCCGATCCTGGGCGCAGAGCTACACACCATTCATCAAGCCACGCTGTGGCGGTGTCCCACATACAAAATAGAGAAAGATTGGTGCAGATGTTAGCTCAGGGCCAAACTTCCTCACCAAAAAGCAAGACAGAACGAAACAGGCCAGCTTTGAAAATGGCCATGTGCTAACTTGCTATGAATAATAGTTTATGCTGGTTGAAAAAAAGAAGGCTAATATTTATCAATGTACTGTCACTGTTCTGCTTGCTTCTTTTGTTTCATACACAAAATCTGAGCCCTTTTTCTACTATTTTGAAGAAGTCAACTTCAGACATTTAAATTAAGTTGCTTGAATGCTATGCTAACATATATATATTTAGGTTTTCTGTGGGAACAGAAAAGTGGCATTTACTATTTAAAAAAAAACAAACAGTAAATAGCTTGTTTTAAATAGAGTACATACATGCATCCTTTTCTCTCTAAACTGGAACATCATGAGCCAAGGGAGGCAGGCCTTTTCATTTCTAATCTGTTTCCCTCTGTATGTATACCTGATTTTCTTTTTCTTTCCTTTTTTTTTTTTTTTGGTGAGAAAGATTGGCCTTGAGCTAACATCTGTTGCTTATCCTGCGCTTTATTTTTTTTCCACTTTTTGTGTGTGTGTGTGTGTGTGTGTGAGAACTCACATTTCTTTTTTTTTATTGAGTTGATAATAGTTTACATCGTTGTGAAGCTTCACTTGTACATTATTTCTTGTCCGTTACCATGTAAGTGCTCCCCTTCAACCCCTGTGCCTACCCCCGACCCACTTCCCCTGGTAACCACTGAACTGTTCTCTTTGTCCGTGTGTTTATCTTCTACATATGAGTAAAGTCATTTGGTGTTTGTCTTTCTCAGTCTGGCTTATTTTGCTTAACATAATACTCTCCAGGTCCATCCATGTTGTAGCAAATAGGATGATTTTGTGTTTTTTATGTTTTTTTTATGGTGGAATAGTATTCCATTGTGTGTGTATGTATATATATATATACACCCCACCTCTTTTTTATCCAATCATCGGTCCATGGGCACTTGGATTGCTTCCATGTCTGGGCTATTGTGAATACTGCTGCCATGAACACAGGGGTACACAAGTCACTTTGGATTGTTGATTTCAGGTTGTTTGGGTAGATACCCAGTAGTGGAATAGCTGGGTCGTATGGTAGTTCTATTTTTAGTTTTTTGGAGGAATCTCCATACTGTTTTCCATAGTGGCTGCACCAGTTTGCATTCCCACCAACAGTGTATGAAGGTTCCCTTCTCTTCACAACCTCTCCAACATTTGTTATTTTTAGTCTTAGTGATTATAGCCATTTTAACAGGCATAAGGTGGTATGTTAGTGTAGTTCTGATTTGCATTTCCCTGATGATTAGTGATGTTGAACATCTTTTCATGTGTCTTTTGGTCATCTGTATATCTTCTTTGGAGAAATGTCTGTTCATATCCTCTGCCTATTTTTTGATTGAATTGTTTGTTTTTTTGTTGTTGAGTTGTGTGAGTTCTTTATATATTTTGGAGATTAACCCCTTGTTGCATGCATGATTTGCAAATATTTCCTCCCAGTTGGTGGGTTGTCTTTTTGTTTTGTTCCTGGTCTCCTTTGCCTTGCAGAAGCTCTTTGGTCTGATGAAGTCCACTTGTTAATTTTTTCTTTTGTTTCTCTTGTCTGAGTAGATGTAGTATTCAAAAAGATCCCAGAAAGACAGTAGTTTTAAGATTAGTTTGGTGATGTTAGACAGGATGATTTGGATTGGGGAAGGGTCAGCTAGAAAACTGTTAGAGTAGTGCATAGACCTGAAATAATGTCTGAAATAGAATGGTGATAGTAATAGAGGAAAAGGACTAAAGACTTTATTTGTTTTTAAAAATTGAAATGTGATACATATACATTGCAAAAACTTCAAACAGTATGCAAGGATATATGTTATAGTAAATATAAAATATGATAAATATTGTGTATATTAAAGAATAGGGGTACAGTAGTCCCTTTTATCCTTGGGGGATATGTTCCAAGACTCCCAGTGGATGCTGGAAACCTCTGATAGTACCAAACTCTATATATAGTGTTTTTTCCTGTACATACACATCTCTGATAAAGTTTAATTTATAAATTAGGCACAGTAAGAGATTAATGACAATAACTTCTCTTTGGCATATCTGAATTGCTAGCATCACTACCCTTGAGCTTTGGGGCCATTATTAAGTAAAATAAGGGGTACTTAAACACAAGCACTGCGATACTGCAGTGGTGGAGATGACTATTAAATGACTAATGGGCGAGTAGTGTGCATATACAGTGGGGAGATGCTGGACAAATGGATGATTCAAATCCAGGCAGAACAGTGAGGGGCGGCATGGGATTTTATCACGCTGCTCAGAATGAAGCACAATTTAAAACTTAAGAATTGTTTATTTCTGGAATTTTCCATTTAATATTTCGGACCACAGTTGACCACAGGCAACTGAAACCACAGATGGGGGGACTACTCTGCAAGGATATAAATTATGGTACATAAATATGGTACATATATTATATTAAAGAGTAAATTTTTTTCCTCACTCCAGATCCTTGGTCACCCTCTGTCTCTGTCAGAGACAGCCACTGTTACTGGTTTCTTTTATATCATCTTTGTATTCATCTCATTTATTCCTTTATTTCTTGTATAATATTCACTATATTATAATACTTTCTATATTTTGAAAAATCGGTAGGACACGGAGACTAGCGTGTTTGTACATGTTGACCTTTTGTCAAGAGCTGTGAAGGCGCTGAGATTTTACCCTACTTAGAAGCTAACAAGTTAACCTCCCTCGGCTTCATGGATGTTGGCTGAGACTCCTGGGTCAGAGACAGAGGACTTTATCACTCGGGGCCCATCAGGCAGCGTAAGCTTCCTGTTCATGTTAGTTCCTCTTGACCCTCAAATTTCGTGGGAGTGACCTGGAGCAGCTCCAGTGAATGCTGTGCATCATAGCTGAGGAATCCAACCCCAGCTTCAAGAAAACTTACCCAGCCTTTGCCCCAGGGGGAGACATTCACTACACAAATCCTTGAAAAGATAATCTGGAACAAAAGCTGTTAGTGCCTAGTGCCTCTACTCCTAAGATGTGTAGAAACCTGAGACCCATAGAGGATCGTCTACCCACACTACTTCTTCCTTCCCCACTGCAAGTGAAAGATAAATCTGTATGTTCATTTCAGTAGAGAGGAAGGAGATGGTATTTTTCAACCATCTAAAATATACTTTGACCAGAAAAATTGACAGTCTTATAATAATAAGATAATAAAAATTGACAGTCTTAGAAATAATAAATAAAAAATAATTATGTGCAAATGCAAGAAACTCAGTAATATGTTATTTTGTGACAGTGTGACAGTGACTCTTTGTTGAATCAACTTACAAAGCAATTTTAAAATATTTGTTCAGTTCTTAAAATGCAGTTGTTTAAATCTTGCATTTTTTAGTTATTAAATGTTTTATCCCCATGTCAGCTAAGCAGATGTGATAATGGTTTAACAGGTTATATAGTACTTTCAGAGAAACTATTATTTGAACCTTAGAACACTCCAATAAGTAAGTATCACTGTTTTACAGGTGCAGAAATTAAGGCTTAAGGAAACTGGCTTGTGCAAGGTCACATGTTAGTACGTAGCAAGAGTGGTGATCTAAACCCAGATCTTCCAAAAAATAAATAGTTGATCTGAAACTGTAGCGTTTTTTTTTTCTATAACTTAGCTGCTTTTTTTTTTTTTTTTTGACTGTTCTCAATCAGTAGTCTGTCTTCAGCAATTTGAATTTTAAAACGCTTTATTTTGGATAGAAGTATCTGTGTGTGTGTGTGTTTGTGTAAACACATGTTCATATCTAGAATTACAAGTGAGCCAGAAAGTGCCTCAAAATAAATTTTCTAGCATGTAGCTACATAGGCCCAAAGACCAATTTTCAAGATTATCTCTATATTTTTTTATTTTAAGTAAAAGTATGTGCCAGATCCTGGAATAATGAGGAAGGGATCAAATGTTGACCCATAACTGAAGCTGTTTTAACTTGGAGGTTGTTGGTGGTTTCTTTGATATACAGGGAAGTTAGAAGGAGAAATAGGACTAAACGTAGAGGTGTTAAGTTTCATTTTGTACCTGATGAATGTTTTGTTTTAAATAAGATTTTTTTTCCAGTGTGTCAATTAATCCATGCTAAATAGGAAACTTGGAAAATAGAGAAAAATATAAGAAACAAAGTACAGAATAGTTTTTTTAACATCATAATAACAGAGATAAGCACTTTTAATTGTTATGGACTTCCAATCTTTGCATTAGTGTCTATGTTGAATATAATTGGGATGGTAGTTTGTGCTGTTTTTGTTTAACTCTTATATTTTCCAGTTATGGTTGTGGCACAAATACTTCTTTCTGTGTCATTATTTTTAGGAAATAGGATTTTTGTTAGCTATATAATA
Organism: Equus quagga; assembly: GCF_021613505.1. Lineage (NCBI taxonomy): Eukaryota > Metazoa > Chordata > Mammalia > Perissodactyla > Equidae > Equus > Equus quagga. Next base: position 59,908,427 of record NC_060275.1, on the reverse strand, counting down.
TGATTTTTGTTGGAATTACTAGTATTTCTTTTAAAACCTCCCTATGTTGCGCTTTTTGGTTGCTTGTGTTTTGCTATGATAAATACTACAGAAAACATTTTTATATAAACCTTTATCATTTTATACTTTAGGATAAATTTCTGAAAGTAGAATTACTAGGTTAAAAGATGGAAACTTTCTTTAGTCTGTCCGTACACCATGCCAATTTGCTCTCCTAAAGGCTGTATCAGTTTTTACCTAATGTATAAGCATGCCCACTTCTCTATATGTTTAAGAGAATTGAATATTATCTTTAAAAAAAAATCTTTGCTAATTTGATAGCTAGAAATGTTATCTCATTTAAAATTGCATGTTTTTAATTACTACTAAGTTTATTTGAATTGTGTGACATTTTTGTTCATTTTTCTCATTAATTATAGTCATATGCCGCATAATGACGTTTTTGTCAATGATGCGCTGCATATACCCCAGTGGGCCTGTAAGATAGTATCATATAGTCTAAATGTGTAGTAGGCTCTACCATCTAGGTTTGTATAAGTACACTCTATGATGTGTGCACAACGATGAAATCGCCTAACGGATGCATTTCTCAGGTTGTGTCATTAAGCTATGCATGACTACATATATATTTATGATCTCTTCACACTCACTTTTTGTCATCAGATGTGTACAGTATGTCCTCCGTATCTGTGGGTTTGGGTCGGCAGTTTCAGCCAACTGCGGATGGTAAACAATCCGCAGTTAACTTGACTCCTCAGATACTGAGCCCAGCAAATACTGAGGGCCAAGTTAGAGACTTGAGCATCTGGGGATTTTGCTATCTGCGGGAGTCCTGGAAGAGTCTTCCTCAGATCCTGCGGGATGACTGTGTATGATTCAAGAGTCATCATCGTAGATGAGAATGGATATAGATGAGAATGGATAAGCTCTCAGAGGCAGAAGATCTACAGAGAAAAGAACAGGACAGAACTGAGCCCTGAGGAAAACACACCCTGAGAGAGTGGTAAAAAGCCAGTTAAAGTAAACAGAAAATGTTAGAGTTCAGAAGTTAAGAAAAGAGAGAATTGGGTACTTTCCCTCCTTTTAAATTAGTCCTTCCTTGCTTTGTTATGAAATCCTTTGTTTTCGCTCAGAATTTATTAAGTAACTCACTAATGTTACTGAATAAAAATTGTTCTTTGATTTTTTTTTTTTAAAGTGTCTTCTCAGCTAAAGTGATGGCAGGGACTGTCACTGTCTTCTAAATAAAGCTTTATTTTTCAAAGTTGATATTGTTCTTTTTTTTTTTGAGGAAGATTAGCCCTGAGCTAACATCTGCTGCTAATCCTCCTCTTTTTGCTGAGGATGACTGGCCCTGAGCTCGCATCTTTGCCCATCTTCCTCTACTTTATATGTGGCACGCCTGCCACAGCATGGCTTATTAAGCAGTGCCATGTCCGCACCTGGGATCTGAACCGGTGAACCCCGGGCCGCTGAAGCGGAACGTGTGTACTTCACTGCTGAGCCCCTGATATTATTCTTACGGTATTTTTTTTTTTTTTAATTATGGCCTTAGTTTTATGTTTGTTTATCTCAATCCAGGTTCTGGACAGGTAAGTCAAGGATATAGGCATAATCTTGTATTTACAAATTGACCTTGGAGCAATTTGGGAGAAATTGAATAAAAGAATAAGAACATAAACTCTCTTGATACATGTTGCATTCTTTTAAAAAAAAGTTCATCATATGTTTCAGACACCAAAAAAGAATGTAATAAACACTGTATGCCTAAGAAAACAAAACCAACATAGTTGAAGCCCCCTTGTGTACCACTAGCTGATCAAATTCTCCCACCCCTCCATTATCCTGAAACTGATATTTATCACTCCCATATTTTATACATATGTCTCTCATTCTGTACCTGGGTCTTGTCTTCTTAATTAAAGCAAGTATTCTACATGAACTTATTTCTTCAACTGAAATTTTATTTGAACCTAGGAAAGGGTTAAATATATGATTGGTACATCACCGCTTTTACTTCCTTCTCTGTTTGCCTTGGAATTGTCCAGCTTTGCCAGTTCCATGCTTGGTTTAATCTAGTGTTCTGCCATCTGTGGTTAGTAGAACTCGGAAATCAGATGATTTCTGAACAATAGTCGAATTGCTTTTCAGGACTTGGGGAGTTTGGGAGAGTAGCAGCAGGGCAAGGAGAAATCAAGGGCAAGGGAGAAGGTAATCAAATGGATTCTTTCCAAAACAGTTGAGTATGATCAGTCTGCATAGCATCATAAGCAGCTTTCTGAAACTTTGATGGCTGGAGTTTCTAAAGAACTTAGTAAAGAATTGAAAAGGGGGACACAGTTGACTCATTTGTACAGAGTATGTGACTCATTTGTACAGAATGAAAACATGTTTATGAAGGTCCGCATTAAACGAAAGCTGGCATCCAACTTGAGGCAGACAAGAGTGACAGGCAGCAAGTCAGCGGCACGCTAACTCTCCAGATGCTCGCCTGCAGGGTGCAGTGGGAAGGGCGCGTGGCTCAGCAGAGCGGGGTGTGGTGCTGGCTCTTCCACTTACTCTTAGTGGGCCACCTCATGCAGGTTAATAACCTTACCTTTGGATCTCCATTTCCTTATGTCTTTCTTGAAATAGACGTGGGCAGGTTGTAGGGTAGTAGACTCTATCTCTTAAGATCTTTTACTTCCATAAGTTGATTCTATTGTTTTTAATTATGAATCTTAAAGTATTTACTTACAAAAAATTTCTTAAGGTTTGTGATTTACTAAACTTTCTTAAAATTTTAGGGAAGACATATAAGGAATTTGCATAAGACAGCTGTGCAAAATGGAGCTGGAGGAGCCTTATTTGTGGTAAGTACTTAGATTTCTTCAGAATAAAAAGACTTGGAAATTTGGGTAAATCTGTTGTAATAATCCAAAATATCTTAAACACCAGTGTCTTTGGTATATGCTGGCAATTGTAGGAAGTTAAATATAGCTAATTGAATTTACTACATTTCAAAAGATGTGTGGTGCCAGCTGAACCTCTCAAGTTTCAGTTGGCACCAGGGCAACTCTGGGAACAAGAATTTAGATGATTCTTTGGTGAAGTTACTGTGAGCACTGGTCACACTAGGTACTTAAAAGTCAGTCATGTTGGCTCACTGAAGATTCTGAGGCTGCAACAACTTGGGGAATCCCAAAATGGCACTAGTTTGAAACTCATCAATTTTAGTAGCATAGTGAATACATCGGCACTTGGCCTTTATATTTTTGGTTTCCGGGGTTTAAGTACAGGTACAGGTCAGTAAACTCCCCAGCTTAGTTGCACAATTCAGAAAGGATAAGATAATCTGTCCCCTTTCTGTGACAAGGTACAAGTTTCAAGGATTAATCTAGTGTTGTTTAAAGGCAATTTAGTGGACTTGTATGATGATTTAGAGTTAGTGTGGTATAGTTTTGTAACCTGAGTTATTTCCAGGCTGCATCTTAACAAATGCTGAGTTAGCCGTACTATTGATAAGTAGGTTTCTACTTTATATTTTATCATCCTTGTTCAAAAACGTATCAAATTTGCCACATATTTGAGATCATTGTCCAAAGTTTCTGTTTTCTTTCCTCTCTTATGTCCTTGAAAAAGCAGTACTCTGAGAGTTAACATATTAAGGGATTCAATTCTGTGTTCACCGTTTATACAAAACATTAATTGGTGTAAGCGTTAATCTCAGTGTGACTCATTTGATTTCCTGTTGACATGCCATTTCTTGTCGGTTTTTGAAGAGGGCCTGCTCTTTTATGGAGAAGAAATAAAGCTGCTTGCTGTTGGCCAGTTTCTGTTATGGAAAACTAGCTGTGGGATAGTTTTTGTTATGTGGGGAAGAGATGGTACTTTTGTACCTTCCCTGAAGTAATGGGTCCCTTTGACAATCTGATACACTCTCTTTTGGAAAAATGCACATATGTTCACACTCAGAATTTTGTGTCTTGATTTTCTAAGGCTTCCAGTAATTGCTAATGTTTTGGTAATTACTTTTAGAAGATCCTATTCTCTAATCAAATTGGGTAAAACTTATTTTGATTTTTGCTCCTAAAGCTAGTTCACTTAACCTTTAGAGGGTGATTTTTAAGACTTACCTAAAATTTTGATCTGCTAATGTTACTTTGGTAATCATACTTATCAAATGTGTATTTAAGAATTAGTTTAAGCCATTCTTGATGAACGGATAGATTGGTATATATCATGTTGGAATTAAAGTGAAGAGATAAACGATCACTAGCAGCATAGTAATGTACAAAGTTATTCACACTTTTGATGGAATTTTGAAAAACATTTTTTTCCCTTTTATAGCATAGAGATACTCCTGAGAATAACCCAGATACTCCATTTGATTTCACACCAGAAAACTATAAGGTATTTAACATTACAATTAATTTACAAAATATTTAGTATCTTCCAGATGTATAAAAACAAGTCCTTTTTCTTTGATACAGAGGATAGAAGCAATTGTAAAAAACTATCCTGAAGGGCATAAAGCAGCAGCAGTGCTTCCAATCCTGGATTTAGCCCAAAGACAGAATGGATGGCTGCCCATCTCTGCTATGAACAAGGTACTGAATTCATTTTTGCCTTAGTTGGGAAAGAGGAGAGAGGGTGTATGTTAACTTCCTTAGGTAGGAATTCCTCCAGAAGTCATTAACGTCAGACTCTAGGAGTTTGAAGCTGTTTAATCATTTATATGTTTCCTCAAATTACATTTATGTTTTGTTGATTCCCTTAATAACGCAGATAACTGAAAGAGTAGAGGTTTTTTATCCTTAAGGAAATAGTAAAGGCATTATAGCGTAAGAGGTTTTCTTTTTTTTATTTTTTCCTTTTTGAGAGAAGTGGCCATAATAAAGATAAAAGATCCCAAATGTGTATAATTTGCTGTCAAGATGTCCTGAAAATTAATGTACTATTTAAATACTAGAATTACAGAGAAAAAAATCTACTCACAGCTAATATGAATCTCTTTAATATTCTGCATCTTTGGCTACAGGCTTTGACAAAAATCTATATAATATATGGTATTTATGACACTTGATTATGGCACCTTGGAATTAACAACCTACAGAAATCCTATGGGTGATCTATTTAAATGAAGTTAGTCTATTCATACATATTTTAAGATTCATTTGTTTTCTGATAGTGTTTTCAGCAATAATCCAAATTTCAAGCTTATTTATATCCTACAAATGTAACTACATTTGTGTGGTATTATGTTACAGTGTATACTTTACAGAGTGCCATACAAAACCACATATTATTTGATTCTTATGAGAATCATACAACTAATAAGCCAGTGTCATATAGTGAAAAATATATTTGACTTTGAGCTAAGAGATCTGACTTTTCTCTGAGCTTACTTCCTCGTCTGCCCTGAAGAGTTTGCACTAGGAACATCTCTCCCCGTTATTATGTTATGATGTCTGAGTGATAGAGCTAGGACTGATCATTTCCAATTCAGTGCATTTTCTACTTGACTGTTGTAGAGATTCTGCTATACTTCATTCTTTTCACTTTCTAAATTTTATTTGGTTTAACTATTAGGCTAGACCATTATGATCTTTCTTGGAGAACAGGAAAGTCCTCAGTTTGTCTAATGGAATCCCAAATGCAAATTTTAGATTTAGTTCATTGATCTCTTACTTACTTTGTACAGTACGCTAACCTTGTTGTGAACTCTTAGTATTTTTTTGACTATGAAAAATGTTATAAAGCAAGTTAGGTTGGTACTATACTTAGTAAATATAGTCAGGTGGTTATTTTTTCAATAAATCACGTATTTCTTTAGAGGTTTTCTAAATTACTTACATTGTTTTTTAAATTATAATAGCCAATAATAATGATTTACGTATGTTTCTAATCATAGACACTTTTTTTCTTTTTGCAAAAATTAATGTTTTTAATAATGGCAAGCTTGTTGGAAGTCTTGCTGAGTCGCCGGCTTAGCAGAACAAACTAGAATAAATGAGAAAGTAATGTGAGAACATTTAAAAAATATTGTTCCTGTTCTATTTAGAATTGGATGCGTATGTGTGAGAGGCAGGAAATAGCGTATAGAGAATAGAATCAAGATTCTTTCCACTTTACATTTGAAACTTTTGTTGTTACTGTTCCCCGCTGCCCCTCCTGCTGCCCCAGCCCGCAAAGGAAAGCCCAACTTTACAACAAAAACAAAATCCAGAAGCTCACGCATTAGTTCTGTAACTGTCACTAAGTCATAAGGTGGTGCACAGCAGCATCCCAGGGGAGCTTTTTCAAATTAGACATCAGGGCCTTACTTTCTTTCATGTCAAAACCTGGATATATGCATAATTTTTAAGCGCCAGATACAAAATCTTAAGACCTTATAGATTAATGATATTAAACCAACTAGAAAATTGTAGCCAGGATTATAATCAGAATAGACTGCATGTGGACCAGCCCTAGTAAATAGCTAAAAAACCTGTTTTCCTTAACAGACTTGTCCTGACCAAGAGTTGTGCTCAGATAGTGATTCCCTTGGTCCTGAACCCCAGTATGTCAAAACAAGTATTTTCTGTAAATACCTTAATGTGAAGGATTGGGAAGTACTAGCCTGTAAGATCCAGCTTTTCTAAGTGTGTCTTGATAGGAAACAAAAGTAGTGTTTTGAATTGTTCTGGATAGCCTTGTATGTTTGTGTGTGGTGTGTATAAGTATGTATGTGTGTGTAAGTATAAGTATTTAGATATGTAAGCCAATACGGGCTAATAAATGAGGCTTGATTCTCAACCATTTTTCTGTCACCATATCATTTGCATGCACTGTACATCACCAGTAACATTAAGGCTTTTTTGAAAAATTCGTGAAAGTTTGAAAAATTACAGTTTTTAATATATTGGGGTTTGGCCACCAAATTTTTGCTATTTTAAATTACAAAAATCTAAGAATTAAAATGATTAAGTAGAAATTCTTCATAGTGACAAAGATTTAGAGAAAAGATCCTTTTGCAAAGACCAAGTGGAGAGGAGGAGGAGAAGGAAGTGCCTCTGGGCTCTGTGGTTCAAGAGTTAAGATGTCTGCAAAAATTACTTATACCTCACAATATCAAATACAGGTATATTTTCTGCTTTTGAAGAACTAAAATTTTTCTGTTTTTACTAAATTGAAGGAGTACTGAAATTATGCTTTTTTATAACATACCAAAAGCTGAATTAATAAACTTCATAATTATGTTATTTAAAATTTTTCTAATATTTTAGGTTGCAGAAGTTTTACAAGTACCTCCAATGAGAGTATATGAAGTAGCAACTTTTTATACAATGTACAATCGGAAGCCAGTTGGAAAGTACCACATTCAGGTCTGCACTACTACCCCTTGCATGCTTCGAAACTCTGACAGCATACTGGAGGCCATTCAGAAAAAGCTTGGTATGGGACACATTATATTTATAACTTTTGTGAAAAATAGAATTGTCTTTCTAGATTTAACCTATTTCTACCTAATTTTTCCAACTTTTGCCATTTTACTGGATCTATACTTCACAAGTAAATTTTTGTCTTACTGTCTTTGCCCATCTTTATCTCTTTCATATTCTTCCTTAGTTCTCAGCCTCAAAACTGAGTTTTCACCTTTTTCCCCCCTAATCATTAAGTATGTTTGAAAAGGTTATAGGAGTTTTAAAGTTTTCTTTGTTTAGAAAATTAAGTTTAACTCATTGTGTGATAGTGTGTGGTACATAAAAAAATCACACTTGTCCATGTATTCTTCCAGATGAGCCTTGGAACAAATAAGATATGAGAAGAGTAAGAATGCTTCAGGCAGGGAAATTTGAAATAAGATGTTATTATAGTACCATTTACAAAATTAAAAAGACATTTTTCCATACAAAATTGCCATTGCTGCATTTAAAACTATATATATCGAATAAAGTAAAAGGAGGTATCTTTTAATTTTGTTTGTTATTGAATATCAAGTACTTGCATGTTGTAGAAATAGTTGGGCAGTACTGAAATAAATAAAACAGAAAGCTGAAGTCTGTTCACAATCCTGCCCCCCACCTCTCAGGTGCAAATTCTGATAATAGTTGCATATGTTAGTTTTAGATTTTATATTGTTTGATTATTTTTATTATTAAATACACAAATGTAATATGTCTGTGTTTGCTTTTTGGTCCTTATGTTGCATAGCAAATATATATTTTATATTAAAAATAAATATATTTATTTTGCTATGCAACATAAAGACATACTATACTATAGCATAGTATAGTATGTCTGCTTCTTTTTTCTAAGTTATTCTGCAATTACTTTAATGTATACAAGTTTGCATACTTGTCCTATTGTATACTGAGGTTGCTTACAAGAAGTAGAATTGCTGGGTCAAAATTTTACTGTATTTTGCCAAAATGCCTTCCTTAAAGATATGAGAGTACCTGCTTTCCTCACATTCTTAATGATCTTTGACGTTAGCAGTTTCCTGAGTCTTTGCCAATTTTTTAACTGATTTTAGTAGATGTTTTTAACTGATTTTAGTAGATTAATTATCACAATCAAAATGAAAATAATACAGTCTGATGCACTGCTATATAACAACAAACATGGGAGATAAGTCCCCTGAAATTTGATTGTTTTTAAATAAGTACACTTGAGAAATCCTTGAAACTTGTAGTATAATTATCAGAGTTGTTTTATTTATGAAATTTAATGCTCTTAAATACTTTTTGTATACCTCTGTAATATGTTGTTCATTTTGTTTGTTTTTTTTCTTAAACCATATTGCTATTAAAATATAACCTGGTCCTCACAGTGATCATCTATATTTTTAGGAATAAAGGTTGGAGAGACCACACCTGACAAACTTTTCACTCTTATAGAGGTGGAATGTTTAGGGGCCTGTGTTAATGCACCAATGGTTCAGATAAATGACAACTACTATGTGAGTATTTCAGTTAATATAAATTAAAGCTGCATTATGTCACACTTAAAATATTTTAAATATTTGGTTTCTTGTCGTATAGATTTTGGTTTCTGAATTATTCATTTAGAAGAAACTGTTGGCATAAATATCCAGGCGGCTTTCTTTTCTTTTAGCTTTTTTTTTTTAATTTTTCCTTTTTCTCCCCAAAGGCCCCCCAGTACATAGTTGTGTATTTTTAGTTGTGGGTCCTTCTAGTTGTGGCATGTGGGATGCCGCCTCAGCATGGCCTGATGAGTGGTGCCATGTCTGAGCCCAGGATTCGAACTGGCGAATCCCTGGGCTGCCGAAGCAGAGCGTGTGAACTTAACCACTCAGCCATGGGGCCAGGCCCCATAAGGCTGTTTTTTCTGGTTTCCAAAGTTTATTAAAAATCAAAGAATAGAAAAACTTTACATAAATATATGTCAGTTTTAGCTTCCACATTATTGTCCACCAGAAGGTTTTTAAAAAAATTATTCTTAAACATTTTTGCATTTAACTGCAGGAGATAATGACACATTTAAAAACTTTTAAAGTATGAAAAATTTAGTAATTTACATATACAGAAAATAACTACCAAGACTTAACAGATAACATTTTGCCACACTTACTTCAGGTGTTATTTTTATCATTATTGTCATTGTCTGTAGAAATAAGCTACAGATGTAGGTAAACCACCCCCACCCAAAATCTTACTCCTTTCCTTTCGTTCCCAGAGAGAACCACTATCATAAATTTAGTGTGTATTCTTCCTGTACATGTTTTTACACTTTTAATATATGTATCCAGCTATGCTAATATGTAATACTATATTGCTTATTTTAAAAATTTTACAGAGATGGTATCATACCTCGTTCTAAGTACTGTTTTAGCTTAATCTCACAAGTTTTGATTAGTAATATTTTTATCATTCAGTTCTAAGTATTTTTGTGTGTGTGTGTGTGAGGAAGATTCACCCTGAGCTTTAACATCTGTTGCCAATCCTCCTCTTCTTTTGCTTGAGGAAGCTTAGCCCTGAGCTAACATCTGTGCCAGTCTTGCTCTACTTTGTATGTGGGACACTTCCACAGCATGGCTGATGAGTGGAGTAGGTCCGTACCAGGGATCTGAACCTGCAAACCCTGGGCTGCCGAAGCAGAGCAGGCAGAACTTTAACTGCTTAGCCACAGGGCCAGCCCCCAGTTTTAAGTATTTTTAAATTTGCATTTTGGTTTCATCTTTGACCTGTGTTTTTTTGAAGTGTTCTTAATATCCAAGTATGTGGAGTTTTCTAGTTATCCTTCTTTTTTATTTATTTATTTATTTATTTTTGAGGAAGATCAGCCCTGAGCTAACATCTGCTGCCAATCCTCCTCTTTTTGCTGAGGAAGACTGGCCCTGAGCTAACATCCGTGCCCATCTTCCTCCACCCCATATGTGGGACACCTATCACAGCATGGCTTGCCAAGTGGTGCCATGTCTGCACCCAGGATCCAAACCAGTGAACCCCAGGCCGCCGAAGTGGAATGCGTGCACTTAACCGCTGCGCCACTGGGCTGGCCCCTAGTTATCGTTTTTTTTTAATTTCTTGCTACCCTAATTATGTCATGGTCTTCATTCATAATATCTCATTAGCTCATGCTTCTTAGAAATTTGTTTATGGAAATTCTTTGAGGCTTCCATTGAAGGTGTATTCTTCAAGAAGGGATTTACTTTGCTTCTCTCTTGCTCTCAGAAATACTACTGGCCCAAAAGAAAGCCCCTCTCCTTACACCCTCCTCCCTTCCCCCAATGTGTAAGGTTCTAGACTAGCAGGTTTCTTTTTTTTGAAGGACAGTTTAATTTCTAATTTACCCTTGCATTGAGGGTATAGCTTTTGGGGGTCCTAACTTTCTATGATTTGGATGGTCTCTTGTGGCCTGGAGCTTGGTCCCTTGCTCCTCTAGGCTGTGAATCCCTGAAGCCAAGTTTGCTTGGTGTTCCACTTGTCTCCCTGGGTTTTCCTTGAGTTTCTGGCCTCTGAGTATTTCTTTCTTGCCAGCATATTGATGAAATTTAAAAGTTTTTGTTTGTTTTTAATTTTTTCCAGCATTTTTTTAGTTGTTACAACAGGAGGTTCAGTTGGGATAGCTAGTTTGCCATAATGCAGTGGAAATCTACGATTTTCTTTTTTTTTGGTGAAAAAGAGTGGTCCTGAGCTAATATCTGTTGCCAAGCTTCCTCTTTTTGCTGAGGGAGATTGGCCCTGAGCTAACATCTATGCCAGTCTTCCTCTATTTTGTATATAGGATGCTGCCACACCATGGCTGGATGAGCGGTGTGTAGGTCTGTGCCTGGGATCTGAACCTGTGAACCCCAGGCCACTGAAGTGGAGCACACTGTACCACTACACCACCAGGCTAGCTGCTACAATTTTCTTTTTAATGAAGATGAAATTCGATTCTTTGGCCTTTTAGATTTCTGGGGTGTTGTCATTCTGTAGTGATTTTCTTCATTTAGTGATCAGTGATTCAAATTTCTTACCTTCTCTATTTCCCATATTTAAAAAAAAAAAGTCCTTTAAAAATACAGCCATAGGGGCTGGCCCCGTGGCCAAGTGCTTAAGTTCGCGCGCTCCGCTGCAGGCGGCCCAGTGTTTTGTTGGTTCGAATCCTGGGCGCGGACATGGCACTGCTCATTGAACCACGCTGGGGCGGCGTCCCACATGCCACAACTAGAGGGACCCACAACAAAGAGTATACAACTGTGTACCCGGGGGCTTTGAGGAGAAAAAGGAAAAAATAAAATCTTAAAAAAAAAAAAATACAGCCATAGCTTTTCCTTTTCCCACATTTCTGCAATTTACTCATAATAATGAGGATCCAGATTTTAGCAGGAATTAGACAGTCAGGGCTTTGTATGAAGCATTGTACGTCTAAATATAGTAGCCTACAGATTTATCCAAAGATAAACATTCTTCCAGTCAGTATGGTATGGTCTTTGGCAGGGTAGTTAACTTTTATGGCCCCGAGGTGACCGGTGGATAAAATGAAATAGTCACATAAAGTTTGAATGGATTCCGCTTAGGAAAAACACAGATATCAAATACATTTTGAGGAGGGTTGCATAGATTTGAATATGGACTTGACGTTTGATTTTATTAAGGAATTATTGTTAGTTAAAAGGTGTGGTAAAGGCATTGTGTTAGTTAAGAAAATGATCCTAGGCATCATCTGCTGAAGTATTAGGGGTGAAGTGTCGTGATATCTGTAACTTGCTTTCAAATGATACAGCCGAAACAAAAAAAAGGCATATGTGTACATAAGGCAAATATGGCAAATTAAAAAATTGTTGGATCCAGGTGGTAAGAATATGGGTATTCATGTATAGTTTTCAAATTTTCAGAAGAAAGAGTTGGAGGGGGAATAAAATCGTTGGATGAGTTTAAAGACTCCTTCTAGCTGTGAGGTTCTGAGCATCTGCTGAACCCCAAGCAGTTTGAAAGCAGCTTTAAGATTTTATTTCTCCCCAAAGCCCCCCGGTACATAGTTGTATATATTTTTCTTAGTTATGGGTCCTTCTAGTTGTGGCATGTGGGACACTGCCTCAGCGTGGCCTGATGAGCAGTGCCATGTCCATACCCAGGATCCGAACCAGCAAAACCCTGGGCAACCAAAGCAGAGCGCGCAAACTTAACCACTCAGCCACGGGGCCAGCCCTTGAAAGCAGCTTTTTATTTTTATAAATGTTTAATCACTCAGCAAATATTAAAGGCCTTCTGTGTGGCTAGGCACTGGAATAGTGTTGAATCATGATTTCTCTAGCAAAGTACAGGTCCTACCAAACATTTTCTTAAGCACTTAATTTTGGAGGGGAAAGGGGAATATGATATGGGTTAGGCATTTTCTCTTAGTTTTATCTTGCTTATTCTGATTTGACTGTCTTTTGATTAATCCTAGGGTGCAGTTAGGCGTATGAGCGTGTATGTATGTGTTTTAATTGCATTTGTTATTTTAAATAACACAACCCTTCCTTGAGGTTAGAATTTTACATAGGTACACAGTGTATAAAATATAAAGCTGCTCTGGTTGAAATGGGGATTAGAGGGTCAGGATCATTAAAATACATGTGTCAAAAATAAATTTTTTTACCTTTTCCTTCAAAAATTAAGTGAATTTTGAAACAGTGAATTTCACCTGGGAAAGAAAGAAGATATCACTAGCGTATTAGATCTTTAGGTTAGGGATAGATATTAGGCATCTACTTTTAAGCTACTATTACTGCTGGTGCTAATTACTATTTGCTGTTCGCTGTTCACTCTTTCTTCAAGGAGATAGCATTTGTTGAGCATGTGCCATGGCACTGTTCTATTTTATGTATTTTCTCATTTAATCCTCAAAAACACTGAAGTAGATTTACAAATGAAGAAACGAACTTAGGGAGGCTGAGTAACTCGTCTAAGATTACTGTCTAGTAAGTGTTAGAGCCAGGACTCATGCAGAACTGTTTCACTTCAGAGCACTACTCTGTATTGCCTCTTCATCTGCAGCTCTTACTGCATACTGCATTTAGCAGTGTACACTATACATAGGAGTTACTCAGTTGCTGCTACCTTGGTAACTAACTTATGAGCTGAGAGAGACAAACAGTAAGTTTGATATTAGGAATTTACATAGGTTTCAATAGTAGGAGGTAATCTTAATATGATATGACTTTGTGTTTTTTCTAGGAGGATCTGACACCTAAGGATATTGAGGAAATTATTGATGCACTCAAGGCTGGCACAATTCCAAAACCTGGGCCAAGGTATGCTTTTATTTCTAGATAATAAAATTTAATGGCTTAACCTAAATTAAACTAAACTTAATTTTTAAAATTTTATATTGTAAGTTCACAGGAGTTGTCAGGAGCCTTGGATAGTATCTCAACCAACTTGTCATCTAAAGCAAGAATATTTTTTTTCCTTCTAAAACCCTTCAGATAATCATTTTGTATCTACTTGAATATTTATAGAGAAGGGACAGTTACTACAAATAGAAATCTATTCCACTGTTTAAAAGTTCATACTGCCAGAAGATTGATCGAAAGTCTGTCTCCCTCTGATTTCTGCCTGAAGGTCCAATTCTGACCTTTGAACCAACATAAGATACTTTTCATACCTCTTCCAAATGATAGCTCCTCAGGTAACTTGAAATATCGATCTTGTCTTCCTCCTATCTTCAGATGTAATATCTACAGTTGTCATTGTTTTTCCTTACATGACAGTTTTGGTCTCCCTCCTCTGCAGGTCTTCTAGTTAGCTAATGACTTTCTTAATGTGATACTTAAACAAATCCTAGTATCTGAGGTATACAGAGCAGTGCAGAGCATTGTGAGACTGTCTCCTTTGCTTTGGACATTATGCCTGTAATAATGCGGCCTAATTACATCAACTCTCACTTCAGATACATTACATCAGTAATTGCACTTACAATCAGTCAGAATGCCTAGATCTTTTTCGGCTTAAACACTGTTTATACAGTTTGCTCCCATCGTGCAGTTGTGTTATACTAACTGCTCTTCTTTCAATTATGAACCTGAACTTTTGCTGCTAAACAAACTCCTATTCCAAATCTAAGTGTTCACATTCACAAAATTCTCTCTTAATACTAGCAACTATTTGCATGGTTTTATAGTTATAATCCCTTTGTATTTTTTTCTGCTCATGTCATGTAAAAATTTCCTTCTCTCAACATATTTGTAGGTTTTAATGGCCATATAGTATTCTAATGTATTAAAAGAACTATGGTGTGTCCTTTGTTCTTCTGTTTTAAAATATATTTTTCTACTTTTTGTTATAAGTAACAATTCCCTGAAGTTGAATTATTAGGTCCTAGGGTATGAGTGGTGCTGTAGCCTGCACTCTAGAAGTATTCACTCATTGTTCTGGCAGGCTAATAAGTCTACCTAATAAGAAAAACAGATCAACTCAAGATAAGTTTAGTAAAGGCAAGCTGGCCCCTACTGACTATTACTTTCCTTTCTAAGAAACATGCTTCTTTTAACACTTGAATTTGCTTAAAGAAGTTTGACATTCTCTTCCTAGTTCCTCACTTTCTTGGGCTACACTTACTTTTTAGGGGTAATTTCCATTGTGAAGAATCATTCTCCTTTATGGAGGCTACTGAAGTGAAACCTTTTGTTATTTAACATCACAATATCTTTCTCAGCCACTGGTCCTTTTCCTTACTTAACCTTACTTTAAATGTAGCCTCCCTCGCCTGCACCCCCCACCCCGCGACAAAGTCCATAATATTTTCCACAAACTTCACTTGCTTTTTTAGGACTCAGGTCTTTTAAAATAAGTTTATGCTATTCTTGTATTTGTTCTTAAACCCATAACTTTCAACTTTTGGGTAGAAAAATAAAGCAGGGTTAGGGTTTAGAGAATGGGGGTAAATTTAGTCAGGAGAGGACTCGCTGAGGTGATATTTGAGCCATTACCTGAATGCTAAAGCCCAAAGGAACCACATAAAGAACTGGACGAATGATGTTCCAGGGAGGGGAAAGAAGATGTATTAAGGTCCTGGATGAAAAATCAGATGACAGTATGGTTGCAGTGAGGTGATCAAGGAGGAAAGTGGTGGAAGTGGTCAGAGATGTAGGTAGGGGCCCAGAAAAGTAATTTGGGCTGAATCCTAAATATAATAAAGAGCTGTTGTTGGAATGTTTTTTCAGTAGGGAATGATACGAGTGATCTTGTTAAAATTCTCGTCCTAATTGCTGTGTTGAGAACTGTTTAAACTTAGCGCATGTTGTGAGGCAGAGGGATCATGAGTGGTTTCTAGCTTTTTGGTCTGAGCACCTCAGTAGTTCATTTAACTAAAATGGAGAGGATTGGGGTAGAGCAAGTTTGGGGGAAAAAGGTCACTTTGTTTTGGACATGTTAAGTTTGAGATGCCTACTAAAGATCCATGATAGTTGCTGAAAGGTAGATATGAGCCTGGAATTTAGGGAATAGATTATGGCTGGAAATATGAATTGAGGATTCATCAGTTATTATAGATGGTATTTAAAGCTGTAAGTCTTGAGAGGTTATCAGGGGTGAAATTAGAGTTTGTTGTTGTTTTTAATATAGGAGATTCTATAACATCATTGTATTTTAACATTAATAAACAGGAACTAAGTACCACACACAGTTAAGTATTTCAGAATCTGGGGCCAGCCCCGTGGCCGAGTGGTTAAGTTCACGAGCTCCAGCTTCGGTGGCCCAGGGTTTCGCTGGTTCGGATCCTGGGCGCAGACATGGCAGCACTCATCAGGTCATGCCGAGGCGGCATCCCACATGCCACAACCAGAAGGACCCAGAACTAAAAATATACAACTATGTACTGGGGGGGGGGGGGCTTGGGGGAGAAAAAGGAAAAATAAAATCTTAAAAAAAAAAACGTATTTCAGCATCTAATAATAATAAAGATGTTGCTTATCAGTAATTGTAAATAGTTCTTCACTGGGATTTTTTTGACAGTGTTCTAGATTTGAGCCAAAGACTTTAGATTATTAGTTTCTGAACCTCTTTTTATTTCCTACTTATCACCTTTTACTTAAAAAGCAGAGATAAATCTACTTATTTTTCAATAATTGCAAAGCATCCACCAATGATGTATGTAAAGATTGTGTTTTGACATGGTATAATAGTAGAATGTCTTCCCACATTTGAAAACAACTTTCTCTCCTTCCCCAAGTTAATTTCTTGGATGTAAAGGATAATGAGAGAGACTGATGATAGTAACAACCAGACTGTAGTTACAGTTATTTAAAATTAACTGACACTGGCTAATTCCTTTTTATTAGTATTTTTATAATAATGCTCTTTGCTCACACATTTGAAAGAGGTGCTCATCGTTAGTCTTTGAGTAATGAGAGCAATTAAACTGGTGCAATAGTGACTGATTACTGAGTACCACTATCAGGTCTACCCTGGCCAAAATTAGTAAGAGATGGATGTCTCTATGTGGTTCAAAACTGTTTTATTATTTTTTGTAAACAATGGCTAGAAAGAAAATATTTGTGTGCTTTGTGCGATTGTTCTTATTTTCAATTAAAGTATTGAAAACTTCTAAACCTGCTTGCAAATTACTAATTACTAGGTTTTTTTAGTATGGATTAGCAAAAACTAATTTTAAATCCAATTTGAATTCTTCATATTTAGTTTTATAAAGATATCTTAAATTTTGCAGAATTCTGTCGAGTGCAGATAATATCTGAAATTTAAAAAATATATAAGTAGGCTACAAAATATATATACAAAAAATACAGGTGGTTGCTGTTGGATAACTAGACAATAAAGTCACTTTTGGTTTTTTATATTAAAAATAGGGGCAGAGGGGGATATATCTTAGCAATATGAAAAAGATAAGCACTCAACTTTCATAAAGTACTTTTTTAAGCCATAAAAAATATACAGAGCCAACCCTGATGGCCTAGTGGTTAAAATTCAGTGCTCACTACTTGGGCGGCCTGGGTTCACTTCCTGGTCGCAGAACCACACCACTTGTCTGTCAGTTGCCACACTGTGGTGGTGGCTCATGTAGAAGAACTAGAACAACTTACAACTAGGATATACAACTATGTACTGGGGGTTTAGGGAGGAAAAAAAAGAGGAAGTTTGGCAACAGATGTTACCTCAGGGCAAATCTTTCCCTGCAAAAAAAAAAAAAATACAGCAAGGCCAATTTTTCTAGAATGCAAATGAGTTAAAGTAATGAATGTACAAATAGTGTTGCAATGGCTGAAAAAACAGGTTTACCTTTTGAATTGTAATGAAGAGAGCAAAGTAATTAATGGATGGCATTTTAAGCATAATGTATCAGGGAAATAGTTTTTGTGTTTTATTCAGTGACAACCTGACTGTAAATTGTGGTTGTCAATGGATAAGGCCAGATCACTGCCTCTCTGGAGTGTTCTGTGACTTGTACACAGATAAAAGGAGTAGATCAAAGAAAGTTTGTGGCCTTTACTGGGGGATTTTACAGCCTTTATAATATTTTAATGCAGGCAGACTTAACAGACCACTGGAAGTATGTCATGGGACTGTAATTTCATGGAACAAACTTTAGGAAACTGGACCAGATTATTCTTCAAATTACTTTCTTATATAAAATTCCATAATCCTGTGAAGAGCTCAGGCAGTGTACATGATTAATTCTCCCATTTATTGTCCCAGAAACTTCAGTTTTTATAATCTTCCTAAATTGGTACTTTCTCTTGCTAAAGAGGGTAGCTGAGGTTAAACCACAAGAGGGAACCTAGTAAAGGAGGAGAAGAAAGGTTCTCCAAAATAAATTCATTTCATTGGCAATTAAAGAGCAGCAGGAGTACCTGTGTTACCAGGTAACATAAAAAAAATTACAGGGGCCAGCCTGGTGGCATAGTAGTAAAGTTCGTGTGCTCTGCTTCAGTGGCATGGGGTTTGCAGATTCAGATTCTGGGCACGAACCTACACACTGCTCATCAAGCCATGCTGTGGCAGTGTCCCACGTACAAAATAGAGGAAGATTGGCACAGATGTTAGCTCAGGGACAATCTTCTTCAAGCAACAAGAGGAAGATGGGCAGTGGATGATAGCTCAGGCCAGTCTTCCTCACCACCAGCAACAAAAACAAACCAAAACAACAAAGCCAGAGCCAAATACTTGTTTTTTATTAAAGTTAAATCATTTGGCCACTTACCCTACATTAGTTTTAGGCTCTGACAGATAGTACACAGTGATTGCTTTTTGACCTGGTTTTCATAGTGAACCTAACTACAAATATATTAACTAATTTCTGGCTTTGTAGGCATTCTTTGTTACAATATGCTACTTAGTTACTTGCATTATATAATGTAATAGCTTGAAAGATGTTATAAATGATTATGTTGTGTCATTTTCCTGTCCCCTCAACAAAAAATTATTTCCTAGGGCTCTAAAAACACTTATAAGATTGATGACGTAATGTGAAGGACAAAGCCAGAGGGAGTAAAAAGATACAAATTGAACAAACTCTTCAGCTAAAATTTGTGGCAGGAACAAGGTAAATGAACAAAGCCAGGGAATAGGAGTAGGTGCTGAGCTGGGCTCTAATGACAGAGGTCAGACAGGGCAGAGGTTGAGCGATTACCTGGGAACGTATGTGTGGGGGTGAAAAAAAGACAGGTTCTTCTACTTCTCTGCTGCCTCTCTTCATAGATTCCTACATAAGGACCTGTTCTTGTTTTCTTTTCTTTGTGGTTGTGGTAGCCACCCAGATCTGGAACCTGTTTTTGAAAAATTAATACTACTAATATAGCCTTTAAAAACATAAATAAAAATAGATTTTGTCTTCACTGCTTCTAAGGGACATCCTCCCAAATCTTCAGATGTCTCAAGGAATCTAATTTCTGTTTTTCCAAGTATAGTGTATAAGTGTGTATGTATTCCCTTCTGTTCACTGTGACAGTGAATCTCAATCTAAATAAAATTCAAATATAAGAAGAATAAATGTAGTGCTTTAGTTTATGAAGACATGATTTTAAAAATGTCCTCTGGGGGTTGGGTTATTTCGCCATAGTTCTTAACTCTGTTCCTTGGGCAGATGCTGAATTCTCCAAGCCTTGGTTTCTGTATCTGTAAAATAAGGCCAGAATTACTTGTCTGATGGCATTGTTGTAAAGAGTAAATGAGCTAATAATTTTATACACTGCTCAATAAATGGGAACCAGTATTAGTGTTATTTTTTATAATTTGCATATTTATGGTGAATTTTGGTATGTCAGTTTTCATACTTATCTTTAGGAAGAGAAAATTTTGCAGTAGTTGAAATGTTTGGATTAAATAATCTATGCTAGTTCTTGGGGGAAAAAGAGGGCTGTTGTGAAGTAACAATTACAATTTTTTTTAAGTAAAGATTTTATAAATGTTAATCATTAATAGTCAATTTAATGTTACTTGCTTTTCTTTTCAGGAGTGGACGTTTCTCTTGTGAGCCAGCTGGGGGTCTTACCTCTTTGACTGAACCACCCAAAGGACCTGGCTTTGGTTTGCAAGCAGGCCTTTAATTTATATTCATCTGTAAATATGTCACTGGAGAAATAAAATAGGAATCTCCTCTCTCCATAAGTGTTTTATATTTGTTCATTTTGATCTATGAACATCTTGGTGGTAACCTAGCAACTTGCAGCTATAAGTACCATGTCAAAACTTAAGAGCACCATTTTAAAGTCTTCTGTCTATGGCTAACAATGAAGACATGACTCCATAATCTAGTTAACAGTTACTGCAACATCATTTATTCTCAACTGCCAGATGACTTTTTTCAATATTAGGTTATTGTGAGGTAAAAATTTTGTCAAATTTCAAATACATTTTGCTTTCCCATCTTTACGCATAGCCAAGTCCTAAGTTAACATGTTCTTTCTGTCAACCTGATTTATGTCAGTACTCCCTTGAAACATTTTTATATTTACAGCACATAATTTGTTCAACTGGTAAGTGACACCTTCAGCAGACTGTAGGTATAAGGAGGATAAGGTAGTTATCTCTAGAAGTACTGCTTATCATTTTTAAAGAAGGAATATACAAAATATTTTGACATCCTTGGCTATTCTGATAGTGCAAGTATACAAAAATTAACTGGGTGAAGAAATTGGAAGTACAATCTGAGTTGGAAAGATCAGTAGATATGCAAAATATACTCTTCGGTTGAATGCATGTTACTACTTAGAAGGATAAAACCTTTTGCATATTATATCCAGTTCAAGAAACTAGCTATAGTACATTAGTTTTGTACGTTGAAAAAAAATTAATAGCCAGCTTTAATGGCGGGATAAATCTAAACTAATCCAGTTGTTTCAGGATTTCTCAAAGTCACTGTTTGGCCTTGTTCTTGTGACAGACTAATCACTAGTAATCATGATGCTTAAAAACATGATTATTTTTAAGAATGTCTTTAAAAATTTGTTTTTGTTTTTATGTGAGAAGGTAAACAATAACACTAATTTTAAAAGTGATACAAAAAGTTAACACAACGAAAATGCCTCCCTTCTACTCTAGAGCCCTCGACCTTCTTCCCATAAGCAACTACTTTTACAGTTATTTTTATCCCTTTTTAAAAAGTCTGTACATTTTGACTGTCTTCTCTTTGTTAACCCATTAAGCCTTTTATTTAAAATCATGAAAAAACACAGGTATTCCTTTAAATTAATGCTTCTGTTGACTTTCGTAAAAATGCTTTACACTTTGACATAAAAAAATTGTTTTTTAAATAGAAATAAAGGGAGGTTTCAAATACTGGGTGAAAAAACAAAGTCATGTATTAAGGATATGCACTGGTTGTCAGTTTTTATGTAATATCTTAGAAGTAGAAAATTAATTTTAGGTCATTATAATTATAGGCAACTGTTATACCATTATCAAAACATATTCTATATTTCTTAGATCATACCTTACGTTGTACTGCAGTGGTATACATTAGGATTTTGAGTTGTCTTGCTTAATTTTTTTGCCCATTCTTTTTGAAAATCCTGTCAATTTTACCACAAGAGCACTGATTTTAATGATAGTTTCCCAGCTTTTAACAACAGCTGGCAGGTAAAATTTCATTACAGTAATCTAAGATGGTTCCAAAATGTATATGAACACGCTGATTAAAATTTCCTTGCCAGTTTTCGGGAGCTGAAATGACAGATCCCAGCCTATTTCTCAAACCAGTAGGGAGAGGCAGTGTTATGTGTTTACCACCAGTTTGCTCCCTCGTTTCCTCTTCTCAGTTCCTAATTCTATACTGTTTTTAAAAAGAGGGTATTTGAGGAGGAAATTTGCTTATTGCTGTTTAATGGCAACAGTAAACTAACAAACGATTCAACTTTTCATTCTCCCTACTGGCAAAGGATCTAATACCTGGGGTTTGTTTTTGTTTCTTTTTGGAGCAGCTACTGAAAGTTCCTAGGGAAAGCTACTGATTGCTCAGAATTGCTTGCTGTAACTGGATGGAACCAGTGCTTAAGAAAATCCTACAGCACATAATAAAGTACTAAGAGTATTCACTGCAAAGACATTACATCTGTATAGACTAAGTCATATGATAAGCTATGATCTGAGATTGTATTTTTCATTTTTTACATTCACCTTCCTGAAATATGGCAGGATTTTTTGAATTATCTGATTTAACTTGACAGTGTAGCAAAGCATAATAGTAGTTGATTCTAAAGGTGTGAAAAATAAGCTGGAAAGAAAAGTTTTGCAGACTGGCATCTACTTCAGATATCAAATATACACGTTTTTAAGTGTCTATTAGTAATAACCTTAAATAAATATTATAAAATTTAACTTTGGCTAAGAGTGATATTTAATGCTTCGGGTCCTTGACCTTCTAGTACTATTTTTTTTTAACTTTTTTTTTTCAGGAAGATCAGCCCTGAGCTAACATCTGCTGCCAATCCTCCTGTTTGCTGAGGAAGACTAGCCCTGAGCTAACCTCCGTGCCAGTCTTCCTGTATTTTATACGTGGGATGCCTATCACAGCATGGCTTTTTGCCAAGCGGTGCCATGTCCACATCCGGGATCCGAACCGGCTAACCCCGGGCTGCCGAGAAGCAGAATGTGTGAACTTAACCACTGCACCATAGGGCCGGCCCCCTAGTACTATTTAAAAAACATTTTCCTACTTGCTGAAAATGGATTCCAGGACTTGAACCAACAAAAGACAGGGTTATACAATTAAAAGCCTTAGCAGCTTACTAGTCAACTAGCTTGTGGATATAAACTAGTTTTCTTCAGTCTTCTTTTGAGACCTCTATCCATAAAATCTACAATAAGAATTAATTTCTTGATTCATACTTCTAGCTTCACATTGCAAAGGAAAATGAGCTCCTCTTGCCTTCATAAGTTTCATTTGGACCTTTCAAATAACAAATTGTGGCTGATTTATAATTTGCCACAAATGATCTTGGAAGGCAGGTATACTAACCACTGTACCACCAACGCTTCCACATAGAATCTTAATAGGAGCTTCATTTAAAAAACTTTTTGCAACTTGATGAATTCTACAATTAACTTTTCTTTTACAGGCAGTATCCTATTGAGCGTGGTCAATACAGTGCCCTCGATCACAACTGCCTTATGAGTCTTTCATGTATTTAGTGATTTTAAGTAGTAACAAGGTTGTGTGTATAGCTGTTGACATAAATTATTTCAGAAAATCCAAGATTAGCTACCTTTCAACTTTGAAGCGAGGCGCTAAACTCCTATAGAAAGAGCTACTGCCATCAATACTAACTGACCTCCTGCCTGTGACAGTGAGTTAAATGGGAACCAACTCAATGACTTGAAGAGATGTCAGAATTTGTTAAATTTTTAGTAGATTTCTTTTTTTCTTTATATTTCATGCCATAAATATCCAAATTAAATATAACTATTCCAACTCTAGCCACAAGGTGATCTCTCACTATTCACACAACCTAATGTTTTATAGGTGGGAGAAATCGGTTAACTAGGAAAGGAAAAAAAGTGATCTTTAATGAAGTTTATGCTTTATATAGTAACCTGTTGGGATTTAGCGTTCTCTGCCAACTCTGAAATGTCCCGTCATCTACTGTGGTGAGTGACAAATTTGTAACTGCATTCATTGTCACAAATGAGTGCTGTAATTTAGAGGCTTCTATTAACAATGAGGGAGACGACGGTTTCCCTTCAATTATGTAACCCCTTTGGTAGTCGAATAAGGACATGTGCAAACTGTTGCATATTAACCTCGATGTAAATTAAAAGCATCCAGCAAAAAGGCAGAGTACCGCAGCTGGAAGGTCGAGAGAGTCAGTTTTCCTCAACACACTCTTCTGCAGTACCTGAGCAGTTCCCTCTGAAACACTACCTCAGATGCGGAAAATGCACTTAAATTTCTCTAAAAAGGTCATGCGAAGTGTGAATGAAAGAGGGCGTACTGTGGCGTCCGTGCCGTCCCCACGGCAGCTGCCCGTTAACGTGCTTTCGGGACGGGTGCCCGGGCCCCGCCTGGCGCAGCCGAGGGCGGGCGCCGCGACCCTTCCTGGGGCGCGTCCGGGTCCCCGGGCTCCGGCGCAGGTGCCGCCCGCCGGGGCGCAGGCGCACTGCGGCGCCGACACCGCGCCCCCGCCCGCGCCTCTCCGACGCGCCGGGGCAGCCGGCCGCGGCCGCAAGCTCGGGGGCAGGCCGCCTCTGCCTCGAGCCTAGCTCGCAGCACCGTTCCACCGGGGCCGAGCTCACGAACTCGTCCACCCACCCCTGTAAAAATAACATGCGAATACCCTATGTAGAGTCTCTCTTCATTGCCGCCGCCGCCGCCGCCATTTCCAGAAGTTTCCAGTCATATCCACCGCCACGGTCGCCGCAGAAAGTGACAGCAGAGCCCCCTGGCCCGGCAGCGGCAGCGGTGCTTCCTGGCTGCTCCCTCGCTCAGCCTTTGGCTCCCCCTCCCTTCTCGGGCTGCGGACGCGAAGGGGAGGCGGTGAGACTCGGGGGGGTAGAGAGGGTACAGCACAGAGGGAGGAGTTCCGGCCCGCACCCCCGCCGCCTCCACTTGGTACGTCCCGACGCCCCGCCCCGCGGCTCGGGAAGCTTCCCGTAGAGCTGAAAGAGCGGCGGGCGCCGGGGGCGGGGCGGTCACGCCGCCCGTCCCGTGCCCGCCGAGTCACGTGCCCGCGCCACAGCCAATCGCCAGGCGGCGCTGCCTGGGAGCGAGGAGGCTGTGGTGAGAGACGGACCAGACCGGAGATGTTTTCAAGCCCGGCCTCGGCGGCGTTCGTGGCGGTTGCAGTGGCGACGAAGACAACGATAGCGACGGCAACGCTGAGGCACTCGTTCAGGGGGTAAACCCTCCTGCGCCGGCCGTGCCGTGGGTCCGTGCGGGCGAGGGGGGCGTGGCGACAGGCGAGGAGGAAGGAGGGCGCGGTTTCGAGCCCCGTCCCCGGCGCCTGGGAGGAGACCCCTCGGTTCCGCGCCGCTCGCGTCCTCCCTCCCCAGAGCAAGGTAGGGGACGCGCCCTGCCCGCCCCGCCCCGCGCCGCCCGCTGGCCCGCCCGCCCGCGGCCCCGCCGGCCCGGCGGTGACAGGCGCTCGTGGCCCCGGCG